>NW_013674891.1:3377-15951 GCF_000517525.1 Limulus polyphemus
CATTGTAAGTTTCTGTAAGCTGGTTTTATATGTTTCAGTCCAGTATCCATTGTAAGTTTCTGTAAGCTGGTTTTATATGTTTTAGTCCAGTATCCATTGTAAGTTTCTGTAAGCTGGTTTTATATGTTTTAGTCCAGTATCCATTGTAAGTGTGTGTTCCATTAGTATGTGTATGTGTTCTATTATTATGTGTGTGTGTTCTGTTATTATGTGTGCGTGTTCTATTATTATGTGTGTGTGTGTTCTATTGTTATGTGTGCGTGTTCTATTGTTATGTGTGCGTGTTCCATTATTATGTGTGCGTGTTCTATTATTATGTGTGTGTGTGTTCTATTATTATGTGTGCGTGTTCTATTATTATATGTGTGTGTTCAATTATTAGGTGTGTTTATTACAAGCAGAAAGTAAGATTATTCAATGCGTTGAAGCCAATCATAATATTTGAAAACCGTAAATTTTGTGGTTTTGTTATTAAGCGTTTTGTCTACCGCGAGGAATCCAACCCTGGATTTCAGCGTTATAAGCCTCAAACTTATCGCTTTGCCATTCGGGGACGCGCATATACTATATATATATATTTGAGCTTAATATTTGTTTGTATATGTATGCTTGTATATAATATATTACATACATGTGTGTAAGTTAGAAGTTACGATTTTAACTGCATTATGTGTGCACTATAACTATGTGTATAACGAATTATAATTTAAAGTATACTTATTTCACAAACTATTGGAATAGGTTTCACGTCATCTATAAGTTACTATTCTATAATCTAATATCTACTTATTTCACAAACTGTTTGAATAGGTTTCACGTCATCTATAAGTTACTATTCTATAATCTAAAGTCTACTTATTTTACAAACTATTTGAATAGGTTTCACGTCATCTATAAGTTACTATTCTATAATTTAAAGTCTACTTATTTCACAAACTATTGGAATAGGTTTCACGTCATCTATAAGTTACTATTCTATAATTTAAAGTCTACTTATTTCACAAACTATTTGAATAGGTTTCACGTCATCTATAAGTTACTATTCTATAATTTAAAGTCTACTTATTTCACAAACTATTTGAATAGGTTTCACGTCATCTATAAGTTACTATTCTATAATTTAAAGTCTACTTATTTCACAAACTATTGGAATAGGTTTCACGTCATCTATAAGTTACTATTCTATAATTTAAAGTCTACTTATTTCACAAACTATTGGAATAGGTTTCACGTCATCTATAAGTTATTATTCTTGATATCACCTTCTAAAACAACGATTCATTATTGTACAGATATTAAAAGTTGAATCTTCTTATCAACTTAACGTGGTTATGGCAAAATTATTTCTTTGCTAAGTGTGTTAGTGTTCATAATTGAACAAAACTTTTCATTTTTACTGATGTTATCACCGTATTTGAATGTTTATGAATAGTTAAATATTTACTCATGTTAGTTTATAATCTTAATTATCTTCTCACATCACCTAGTGGCCACTAATTAAAAGATCTGTGTATAATATTGTTAAATTTTTGGGGTAAATGTTATACAATGCGACTTTTTACTTACGAAAAATCGAGAAACCATCTAAAATTTCATAAAACCAGCTCACAGAAACACAATAATAGAACACGCACACAATAATAGAACACGCACACATAATAATAGAACACGCACACATAACAATATAACACGCACACATAACAATATAACACATACACATAATAATAGAACACGCACACATACTACTACTACTACTAACTAAAAAAACCCGCGCAGACCTAGGTTTTCGCTACGCATTGACGGAAATTTCGGGATAGCTTGTTGACGGAAGAGTACGCGTTACAACAACGAGAAACTCAAATAGATTAATTATATACGTGATTGGATGCAGCTGACAATTAGATATCTTTATCGCAAAACTTGGTTGTTTTGTGCGTCTCGAGAACTTTTCGTGGACAAACTACCAAAAAAAAACTGGACATCTGGTGATCGTATATAATCTATATCTTTATGTGGAAAATATTTTCCCTGTTGAAACATGCATCAATCTGTTATTTTCGGCTCTGAAACTAGATACATAAGAAGATGTAATTACATTAATGTTTGTTGATTTTCAGGGGTCTAATCAGTTCAAAGTCACCTTTGCTGCCCAGAAAGGCCGGAATATGCACTAGTAAATCAGCACAGCTGCTCAACATTCCTAATCTATCTTTTGATAAATCCTTCCTTATGACGAACAAACATAATACTGTTTTTAAAGATTCAAACCGAGGGTTTCGAAATCCCGTTGAGCCCTCAGAGGACGTAAGTCAAATGCTTATGAATGCTGAAAAAGGCACCATAAATTCAACCAAACATATAAATAACTCTGACTACGGACGCATGTTGTCCAAAGACTCCACGGACGAGCCATTACCATTATCTAGCCAATCCGATATTCCTCATAGCCAGTCGACGCAACTACAGAATGTCTCTGATGTATCTAGCGAAAACTTAGACCTGCTGTTCCCGAATCCCGAAATTTCTGCTAGCGCATCATCAAACCTTCCTGACTCAGCCAGACTGCCCACAGGACCCAAATCACCTCTTCGCAAGTCTCCTAAGCTGCTCAGAATACCAAGAATGTTCTTCGACGAGTCGGTAGAACCTCTTAAGTTACCAGACACGTCATCTAAAGAGCAGGTTCATCAGTGGTTTGAAATGACCGAAGGAACAAATCAAGAAAATGGTGAAAACGTCTAAACAATACGACAGTCATCATGAGGAGTTTATTCGTACGAAACATCGAAAATACCTATCTCTATAAAAGTCGATTTTTAACGTCAAGTTGGTCATGTGTAAACCACATATTTTAGATTTATAATATAGATATTATAGCCTCATAAGTTTTACCTATTTTGTGACAATGTTTCTTTGATTTCAGTGTAAATACTCGCTGTTCGATATCGCTACTGTTTATCACACGCGCCAAAACAATCATACCTACTTCATTGACCGTTCGAGTGAATTAAGTGGTTATTTGAAGTCATTCTGTTCAATCCAGTGAAACTAATCTCATGGTACAAATGGAATGAGAGCATTCGAGTTGCTTTTACCGTTACAAATGGTCCAAGAATGAAATCAAATGTCCGTATTTGACTGGCAGAAGTAATGACCTCTTTTGATATTGAGATGTCCGTATTTGACTGGCAGAAGTAATGACCTCTTTTGATATTGAGATGTCCGTATTTGACTGGCAGAAGTAATGACCTCTTTCGATATTGAGATGTCCGTATTTGACTGGCAGAAGTAATGACCTCTTTCGATATTGAGACACATGTCGATACAATATGTGCTCAGCAAACGTAGTTCGAACCATCGCTTTCTGTTATTCATATATTAAGGTTACATTGGAGATTTTGGTAACGATCATCAGTGGAGAAAAAAATAAAACATGCATTAGAACCTGCACCTAATAATAAAATGTTGACGCACTAGTCTTTATGGATACAATGTGGATGTCGTGACAGCTGGAAAACGTGATGCATATTAGTATTGGGATAAGTTTGAGAGGCTACAAGGAAACTGGTTGATTTTTCGTTTAAGCGTAAAACTGTAAAATGGGTTAGATGCATTATAACCAATGAAGGGATCGAACCATGAATGTTAGCGTTAGAAGCTCACGAGGTTGTTGCTGAGTTGATTTCAGGCGCAAGATTATGTTAGAAAAACGAGCGATTTGTGTAGCTGGCCGGATCACGTACAGTCTATTCGTTCCACAAGACATCCAGGTGCTTGGTTGCAAGGTTTTTGCTCAGTAATTCTTATTACAGACTATAGTGGTGGTTAATGTTCACCTGATATTGTTGCCCGGGCAGCATGTTTTAATACGGATTTTGTTAAAAAAGATTATTTATTTTGTCTCTAATCTGTATAATAACTCTCGGTTGTGTCTATGTTCGTATGACACTTAATTTTTTTTTAAACTCCTCCCACAAGATTTGACAAAACGACTTTAAGTTTTGTACGTAGGCTCTTGAACCCTCAAAAAAGGAGGAAAAAGTTGAAATAGATGTAAAGTTTACTCAAAAATTAGTAATTAAGAGGGGTTTCAAAGGCTCTGAAGTTTAACTGAATCACTTTACTCAAAATAATTTATTGGTATTAACATCTCAAATATAAGAAACCGTTAAAACTCATAATCTAAACTCTGATTTTGGAAGATTTTGTAATTGTGACTAAGGGGGTTTCTAAGGAGTTAGTTCGGGGAACTCTCCACAGATATAGTTGAAAATTGCCATAGATAAGCAAGGGGTCATTCGAAATAAGTATCCACGTTTGGAGATTTTAAATCTCGTTGTTAGGGGTTCAAAATGGAGGCTCAAGGGAGCTATTAAGTCTCTCAGGATTGCATTCACAGATGTACTTAAATATTTGAATATCAACAAGGATGTGTATTCGGTCATTCCAAGCAAGAATAACAAACTTTTCCGTGTAGTTGTTGCTTCCCGTGAACTTTTACCAGTAATTTACTAACAAGTGTATATTGTAGATTGTGACATCTGGGCAAATTTACAAACACATTTTTGAAACCGAAGTTCTGCTATTTTCATTTTCAGAAACCGTTTAAAATGTCACCACATTCTCGGTCCACATACTACATAATTAACACGATTATTTACAAAAATGTGTTTTGTTTCAAACAAAGAATTTTGGTGTATTTTTTAAAGAAAAATTTATATGACGGATAGAACTAACTTAAATAATTAATAACTTGTAGTTTGTTTATTATCAAGCGCAGAACTACAGAGTGGGCGATTGGGGCTGTGCCCAAATAACTTGTAGAAAATCACCTGAATTATAGTGTTTTAACGATATTTAACTTCTTAATTTGGATATCAATAAATTAGAACTGAGCGTATCAACAGATGGTCTGTCTTTTGTTGTTGTTTTTCAAATATGGCTTTTCAATTATTTTATTCTTTCATCAGTTATTACCGAGTCAAAATTTGGTTTAACAAAAAACATAGATATTTTGTAGATACTTCGAGCTTGTTAAACGTTGTATTAGGTTGTTGTAACTTGGAAAACATAAAAGTTGAATATATTACTGTTAACGTATATACTTCAATCTCATTAGAAACACGAACAGACTTTTGCTGTTTATCAAAAAGTTAATATATGCTCTTTGCTAATGTCAAAGATATTCCATCAAGTGTAATATATTTAATAAAATACCAGTTGTAATGTTTCCCTAGGCGGCAAAAATACCAACGTGTGTTTGCATTGGTTGTGTATTTCTCGAAAGAAGGAGATAACAACACCTGTTTTTTTGTTTTAAAATATCAACTGTGACAACTAGAATATTGTTCTATTATTGTGTTTATGTGTTATATTATTATGTGTGCGTGTTCTATTGTTATGTGTGCGTGTTCTATTATTATGTGTGCGTGTTCTATTATTATGTGTGGTGTTCTATTATTATGTAGTACTATAGTAGACATGTATCAGTTGATGAATTTTGTGGTTAAGATGGTTAAACGTGTCTGCGCGGGTTTTTTAGTTAGTGGTAGTACTATAGTAGACATGTATCAGTTGATGAATTTTGTGGTTAAGATGGTTAAACGTGTCTGTGCGGGTTTTTTAGTTAGTGGTAGTACTATAGTAGACATGTATCAGTTGATGAATTTTGTGGTTAAGATGGTTAAACGTGTCTCCGTGGTTTTTTAGTTAGTGGTAGTACTATAGTAGACATGTATCAGTTGATGAATTTTGTGGTTAAGATGGTTAAACGTGTCTGGTTTAAAATGTTTAATCTACCATTGTGTCAAAACGCCGAAACGAATATGTTTTCATACTTTGAAAGCAAACTTCACTTTTATCAAGGCAAGTGTTAACAAAGTTGAGTGCGCTATTTGTAAAGCTTCAAGGCAAGTGTTAACAAAGTTGAGTGCAGACTCAACTTCGTTAACACTTGCCTTGAAGCTTTACAAATATTACACTCAACTTTGTTAACACTTACCTTGAAGCTTTACAAATAGTACACTCAACTTCGTTAACACTTGCCTTGAAGCTTTACAAATGGTACACTCAACTTTGTTAACACTTGCCTTGAAGCTTTACAAATGGTACACTCAACTTTGTTAACACTTACCTTGAAGCTTTACAAATAGTACACTCAACTTTGTTAACACTTACCTTGAAGCTTTACAAATTTTACACTCAACTTTGTTAACACTTACCTTGAAGCTTTACAAAAGTACACTCAACTTTGTTAACACTTACCTTGAAGCTTTACAAAAGTACAATCAACTTCGTTAACACTTGCCTTGAAGCTTTACAAATAGTACACTCAACTTTGTTAACACTTACCTTGAAGCTTTACAAATAGTACACTCAACTTTGTTAACACTTACCTTGAAGCTTTACAAAAGTACACTCAACTTCGTTAATACTTGCCTTGAAGCTTTACAAATAGTACACTCAACTTTGTTAACACTTACCTTGAAGCTTTACAAATAGTACACTCAACTTCGTTAACACTTGCCTTGAAGCTTTACAAGTAGTACACTCAACTTTGTTAACACTTACCTTGAAGCTTTACAAATAGTAATTCAACTTTGTTAACACTTACCTTGAAGCTTTACAAATGGTACACTCAACTTTGTTAACACTTACCTTGAAGCTTTACAAATACTACACTCAACTTTGTTAACACTTACCTTGAAGCTTTACAAATAAAAAGACTTACCGCTGTCCCAGAATCGAACCCCAGATTTTAGCGTTGTAAATCCGAAGACTTACCGCTGTCCCACTGGGTGTCTTGCATAATTGGAGTAAATTCATTAACTAAAATGAGTGGATTTCGCGAGGCAAAATTAGGATTATAGCAGTAAACACCGCTGGTAGCGAGAGTGGTTCACTGTGTTTGAAACAAGACTATAAAACAGATTTTGAGCTAGCATTATGGTGAACAGAATCCATTTTTTTGTTATAGTTATGTGGATTCAAATATACATATATATGCTTTTCTTTATAGGACGATATTGTGATCAAAACTTGTTTCGGATTCCGTTCAAACCTCTCAGCCAGAGAATGCTCGAAGAACCATTCTGGTTAGGCCTAATTACCATGTCCGTTGTTCTTCTAGTTATCATTTTAGTCTATTGCGTGAAACGGAAATTTGCTGATAAAATTGAAAGATTTTTAGCAGAAGAAATTGAAAAGAGTAAAAATAGTAAGTATATATGTATTATTATCCATAAAATATAACAATTGTGGAATTATTTGTTTAGTGTATGCTTACAATACGTTCCTGAATGTTAATATTTTTTGTTGTCATTGTTTTTTCTTATCAAAAGTAATGATAATGTGTTGATTTACATAGTTTCTGTATTCATTTACAACAGTGATTATGGAAATTACACAAAAAGATTGATGATGCGTTAGAGATCACCATAAATAGTTATATTAGTTACCAACTTCTATTGCATCCGCTCTAGAATAGAAACATTGTATACAGTATTGAGTAGCCTATACTGATATAGATTATTCGTTAAAAATGTCTTTTCTCACAAATAACTTCCAGCGTTTGAAATACAAAATTACAAATTCTTTATGCTTTAGGGGTGCATTATAGAAACATCTATTCTACTGATTATTCAGTGAAGATTATATTATTAAAAAAATGGCAAACATTACTATATTATTTTTCCGTTACAGACCCATCTCCATCAGCTGCTTGTTGTGGCCTACATCCATTAACAAAAGCAAACATTACTATATTATTTTTCCGTTACAGACCCTTCTCCATCAGCTGCTTGTTGTGGCCTACATCCATTAAAAAAAGCAAACATTACTATATTATTTTTCCGTTACAGACCCTTCTCCATCAGCTGCTTGTTGTGGCCTACATCCGTTAAAAAAAGCAAACATTACTATATTATTTTTCCGTTACAGACCCTTCTCCATCAGCTGCTTGTTGTGGCCTACATCCATTAAAAAAGCAAACATTACTATATTATTTTTCCGTTACAGACCCATCTCCATCAGCTGCTTGTTATGGCCTACATCCATTAAAAAAAGCAAACATTACTATATTATTTTTCCGTTACAGACCCATCTCCATCAGCTGCTTGTTATGGCCTACATCCAAGCCAAGGGAGTCATACGCAGGGCAGTATGCTTACGGAAAATCACCCAAATTCTTTATTCAACAGACTCAGAACTCACAGTTTTTGCGCTTCTTTCGATAATTCTCTGAATAGTCCAAGCAACGGAGCGCATGGACATTCTTTTAATTTTGATGATTTTCTCAAACGAAGTCACTCAACAAAGAAACTTCAGTCAGATAGACTAAAACGTGATAATGAAAAAAATAACAAAGAGACGTCGGAAATTTTGGCATCGTTGGTAAAGGCCAACCAAAATTCAAAGCCGAGAAGGATGAGCTTGGATGAATTTTTAAAAACAAGTGGCAAATTAAGATTAACGTGGATGAGCGATAATCCCAAAAGTATGTCAACTACCAGTGAAGAAATGTCAGAAGGGTATCTGGGTAATCAATTAGCTCCACAATTTTCTTGCCATTCGGCCCCATCTTTCGCCGAATTCAATCAGTCTATGGACGAGCAATCATTTGAGCACGAAACTTCCGAAAATCCACAGTGCAAAGTGAAAATGGAAGAGGTGAACACAAAATCCTCACCAATTCAAACATTTGGTGATTTAATACGTAAAAATATTGTTGAACAAGCTGTTACTGGCTCTGTTGAAGAACTATTACAACAAGAATTTAATAATCTAGCCGATTCTCGTGACTCAAATGAAAAATTGATTGAAGACTTAAATGAAGCCATAGTAAAACAAAGTCAATCAAATATTAGTCGTTCCGGAACCGCTGAAACACTAACAAACTCCTCTTTGCCTCCTTCGCCTATGAAGTTTCTTGTGCCGTCCAAACCCAGCACCCAAAAAAAGACAAGGCTGAGAAAACTGGGGTTATTTTTCCCAAAAAAATTTTCAGAAGTATGTTCTCCACCAAAGATATTGATTACTTCGAATATGAACTCATACGAAGCAGATGTCGTAAGTCCTAACGTTTCAGCTCAGTCTGTAACCTATTTAAGTCCTCAGCCATTTGTATGGCCTGCAGGTGGTCGTACAGCTTCAGAGACCAACCTTAGCACATCCGGTTACTCTTCACTAGCCAGCCCTGGTCTCTCTAGATCCAGCTCTTGCAACCCAGTTGAAGATACGATTAATGGAAGAAATCAGATGAAGAAGTCATCATCTAAATTTCTTCAAGTTCCTACGGATAACTCTCTGTTCTCGCCACGACCTCGAGCAATGGAAGACTTCTCCAGTGACTCTCAAGCAACTCCTACTTCAAATAAGAAAGCAGTTGTTTTGTTGAAACCAATGTTTGAAATAGGGGGAATGGGACCACCTGAAAATCCTAACAATATTTTGAATCTAAAGCGTTCTGTGGACCTACCAAGAGAAAAGACAGAAGAGGAAAAACGAAAATCCAGGGAAGCTTTTCATAAATTGGTAGCTGCATGCAGTTCTAGAAGTAATGAAAAACTAAGTCCATGTGTTTTATCGCAACCGAATGTGTGTAGCAACTTTGGACAGATCTCTGGACCACCAATGTCTTCTTCAGATACACTGGTTCCCCATAACAAAGAAGAAAATGCCTCTATTGTTCCATTGCGTAACAATTCTCTTATATTAAGAAACCCAAACAAAGCCAAAAGTCTCGATGGTATTTTAGCACCTAAAGCACCAAAATGTATAGAAGAAAAGCTTCGATCTCGGTCTGAAGCATGCGAAAAAACGTCTAGTATTTCTACCGAAAATTTAAATTCATTTTTAAATTATAATGTGTTCAAACGGTGCAATGGATCTGTTACAAATTACGACACTTCCAAATGGAAGAGTGAGCAAACTTTTTGTAATCGTGATCTCAATAAGAAACGTACCTCAAATCTTTGTACAAGATCTTTTAGTATGTCAGATCTGTTTCCGTTCAACAACGAAAAACGAAACACCGATAACATAAAGTATTTCTCACTGGAGTCGATCAGTTTCCACGCGTTACTTGAAAAACGTGACTTTTTTCAAAATGGAATTGTCAACGACATGGTTTTGCAAAATCAGTTATTTAAATCTAATGGCAAACCAGCGAATGCTACAAAAAATGAAGATAATACGTGTACCTCTTTTAAGATGGAACCAAATTCATCACCATTTGTTTTCCATAAACGCAGAGGAATGCTTGATGGGGAAATAAGGCAACAGCTTCAAATCCCTTCTCAGCAGAGGTAACGTTTTCATTAATTAATCTCTTTGTTACGTAACGATTTGCTTATGATAATTTCAGTCATCATGAATATATTATTCAGGAAATGTTTTATTGATACACTGGATTCTCCTTTTATCAAACCAAATGTAAGGAGTTCAAATTTGAAGCCAACTACCCGTAACTGGTGCCTTTTTGTCTGTATAATAATTTTAATTAGATTTGTTCATAGTTATCGTATATTAGAATAAGGTCATCGTTAATCAAGTTATCTAATCAACTCTGGTCGCAAGCACATTGCACAAAAGGGATTCAATATAAATAACTAAATCAAAGATTAAACGGTGATGGGGATTCCAAACCGCGACTCGTAGATTGCGAGCCGAACGCCCTAACCACCAGGCCACGCCATGCCCGAATATTTAAGAGGTGTATAAATAATTTAATTTATTTCAATGCATGTACGATAATTTTATAAAAATGTAACATCATTTTTATTTTTTTTACTGAAAATACAATTCGTTCATTTGAACTTTCTAGTGAAAAAAAAAAAGACTTACTAAGAAAGTATTTTTAACACAGAGTCTGCTTCTTTGTTTGGAATCATACTAAAAATATTAAGAGTAATTTTTCACTGAGCTGAAATTTGCCAATACCAAATTGTACATCGTAAGTCTTCATAGAAAACTATCTTTTCCTATGATGCTGGAGATTAATCAGTATATTCAGCATATTTTTGTGGTACGTTATACATCCAATAACTTTTACAAGCCTTTCTAACAGTTCTCACAAGTTTACTTAAAAAAATTCTTTCCCCTGTGTTTACGTTGTTCGTTTTTTAGGAAATACGCATTGTATATACAAGAACTTAACACAGTAAAGATGTGACATTCTTATTAATTCTCTCCAAGTGATTACATAACTGGAAAAACTTACTTTGTTATCAGAACGTTAATATTAGATAAATTTCATTCCTGAAAGTAGAACTACAGTTTGTGGTGTACTGAGAAACTCCTATATGCGTCTGGTTGTGAAAAGACTTTACATAAACAGAACGATTAACCCTGCAGGATTATTTTAATTACAGGGACGCTAAGCAGGATGTTCATTGTTCATCAGTTTTTACACCATCTCGTCAGCGTCATCATCCCAGTCTTCAACGGCAGGCGGCTCTTCAAGAAGAAGATAATAGGTGAATCGGGTTATTTTTTTAATTAGAAGAGTGTTTAACTTTCAGTCACGTTTGGCATGCTATAATCTTAAGTTGACCAAATTTTCAAACCGAAAAACCGGGACAGCCCCTAATTTCAAAATGGACCTTGTTGTTTTTCTTGGCATTGTGATTCGTGATGTCCGATCTGCCACCGTGTGATATCGAAAACGCAGCTTTACAAATAGTGCACTCAACTTTGTTAACACTTGCCTTGAAGCTTTACAAATAGTACACTCAACTTTGTTAACACTTACCTTGAAGCTTTACAAATAGTAGATTTACAATGCTAAAATCTGGGGTTCGATTCTGGGACAGCGGTAAGTCTTTTGATTTACAACGCTAACATCAAAGGTTCGATCCCCCTCGGTGGACACAGCAGATAGCCCGATGTGGCTTTGCTATAAGAAAACACACCCAATTATGCAAATATTATCAAGTCACAATTTTGAGGTAAAGTATCATTAGACCATCTGTACAGTTTATCCATTGAATTTTTTTACAAGTGGCTAACCCCCACCGAATATAGCATATTGTAAATTAGATACAAATATCTATTAAATACATATTGGCGTTTTACCAGTGAAACCTTTAGCACAGCGACACTCGTACCCATCTTCATTCACTACTTGTTCACATTTTCCACTGTTTTCACATCGACACTGATCATAAGACGTGATCCGGACATTTAGGGCAGAGTCGTTTAGCACTAAGGTACCTGTTGGAAAGATGTTTGAATTAAATGTCCATAAGAAAAGAAAAAGAAAAGAAGAGAGAACAACAAAGACTGTTTTATACATAAAATGTACTTGATTTTCTGTATACGAGTAGAAGTTTTGTAAAATTATTATATCGAAAAATAAAGTTGTAGAAAAAAAAGATTCAGATTACATCTATTTACTATTATTATTATTCACTATTATAAAGACATAATTTTACTTTTCTCTGATTTTAGTTTTGTTGTAATAGCTGTCATGATAAAAAAGATTCCGGCACGGCATGGCCAGGTGGTTAGGGCGCTCGACTCGCAATCTGTAGGTCGCGGGTTCGAATCCCCGTCGCACCAAACATGCTCGCCCTAT
>NW_013674891.1:16859-19136 GCF_000517525.1 Limulus polyphemus
CCAGCTTACAGAAACTTACAATGGATACTGGACTAAAACATATAAAACCAGCTTACAGAAACTTACAATGGATATAGGACTAAAACATTTCGTTTCTGCTGCTAAATCAAGATTTCTGTGACGTCACACAACTTGAAAATCGTTCAGTGGTGTACTTATTCTTATTCGAAAGGGTTTCTGTTAAAATCACACAATGTATGTTCCCCTAAGCCTTTAATAAACTATACATTTATCTTCATAATTTTTGTATGAATAGCGAACTGTGCTACGCGTATTAAGATATTTATCTGTGAGTTGTGCTATGCGTATTAAGATATTATTTGTGAATTATGCTACGCGTGTTAAGATAATTATTTTTCTGTGAAATGTGCTATGCGTATTAAGATATTTCTTTATATGTCAGTTATGCTACGCGTATTAAGATATTTATCTGTGAGTTATGCTACGCGTATTAAGATATTATTTGTGAATTATGCTACGTGTGTTAAGATGTTTTGTTCTGTTTTTATCTGTGATAATTCAAGAAAATACTGGGAATTTGTTCTGCCCTCTGATCTCTATTTACGTTTATCGAGTACGCGTATAAACATTGTATTCAAGAGGGCGATAATGTTCCTGTGTCTGATGGTTCCATTCGCAGTTCCGCTTCAATGTCATGTTTTGACTTTACATGGTTTAGATAACTGTTTATTCCATCATCAAGATCTAGGTTATCATATTCTTAGTCTATGCTTCAGGATCAAGATCCACATTAACATAGCCATAATTAAATTGGGTTTTACTTCCTGGTCAAACTTAATAGTCCCCCATGTTTCTTTTTAATATGATTATATACCCTGTTCAAAATAAGTTCTCACGGCTCTACTTAATGTGGTTCTGGTTCCCAGTCAAGCTGTAAGTCCTCACGGCTCTACTTAATGAGGTTCTGGTTCCCAGTCAAGCTGTAAGTCCTCACGGCTCTACTTAATGGGATTATATTTCCCAGTCAAGCTGAAGCCCTCACGGCTCTATTTAATGGGATTATACTTCCCAGTCAAGCTGTAAGTCCTCACGGCTCTATTTAATGGGATTATACTTCCCAGTCAAGCTGTAAGTCCTCACAGCTCTATTTAATGGTGTTCTACTTTGGCCAGCTTCTTTTTTAGTCCTAGTTTTAAGGTTCTACTTTTCGGTCGTACTAGTTATCATATTTTTGGCGTCTTAACAGTGAATAAATCATTAGCTTCTGAGTTCAAACTCAACTTTGGAATGTTCTAAGGAAATATACATTTGCAATGGAAAAAATTCGATTTTGCCACGATTATATGTATATATATATATGTATGTGCACATATACACACCAAAATGTATTTCATATTTCATGTAGGCCATTACTGCTTGTCTACTTATTAAAAGAACGTATATCGGAAACTGGAGATTTGAAAACTTGTGATATTTTTCTTTATGCATATATATAGTTGTGCCTTATTGTAAGACCATTGAGCTTTCTTTAAAAACAACATATGTTAATTAATTGGATATATTTTGCTGTAAAATATTTTAAGTATCAGTCATATTGGTTATTTTATTTACTATACCTATGTGTATGTAACCTGTTATTACATCAACAACCTTATGTTAATATCTCGTTTACTTTAATATCGTATACGTAACATGGCCATACGTGTAACAAATAAAGTGTTAGATGGAATGTTTCTTGGGATTACTTTCAAACGAAGTGAATATTAGGTTTGTCAGAAAAAAAAAGAAATGTAGCGATATTCTTAAAAGTTATGTCACTTAGCTGCTCGTGGCGTTTTTAAAATCAGATGTGCGGTAATTGTTAAAATGTTTTCAGAGTATTTTCGGTGGTTTTTGTGTATTGTTGAGTGTGAACATTGTTCACGACTTCGCAGTAACAGTACTTTAGTAAAAGTCAGACGTGTGTGTGTGTGAAATAGATCCCAGTTCTAGAAGTAAATGCAGAATAGGTGTTTAAATACTTAGTGGTTTAAGAAAAAAAAATTTAACCGGATTAGCTATGGGTTTCTACACGCTCACACCCTGACAATTGTTATAGTAGTACAACGTTTCCCATGTAAAATATAGATGTAAATGTGTGTAATAAACACGCTCACACCCTGACAATTGTTATAGTAGTACAACGTTTCCCATGTAAAATATAGATGTAAATGTGTGTAATAAACACGCTCACACCCTGACAATTGTTATAGTTGTACAACGTTTCCCATGTAAAATATAGATGTAAATGTGTGTAATAAACACGCTCACACCCTG
>NW_013674891.1:20136-23737 GCF_000517525.1 Limulus polyphemus
AATATAGATGTGTATGTGTGTAATAAACACGCTCACACCCTGACAATTGTTATAGTTGTACAACGTTTCCCATGTAAAATATAGATGTGTATGTGTGTAATAAACACGCTCACACCTTGACAATTGTTATAGTAGTACAACGTTTCCCATGTAAAATATAGATGTAAATGTGTATATGTGTGTGTAATAAACACGCTCACATCCTGACAATTGTTATAGTAGTACAACGTTTCCCATGTAAAATATAGATGTAAATGTGTATATGTGTGTAATAAACACGCTCACATCCTGACAATTGTTATAGTAGTACAACGTTTCCCATGTAAAATATAGATGTCTATGTGTGTAATACGTCTAAAAATAAAATATATTTCTGTAAACGTATACCATCTAATTTCAATCTACTGGAAAATTTCAAGCCTAAATATACACATTTTTATAGTGGTGTTTAGCACGTGATTGTAGCGTGTTTAGTTCAGAAATGAGAAGGAAAAAAAAGACCGAAACTAACATATCTTTGAACAGGTTAAAAAAATAAAAAAGACAGTAAAATATTTAAGAATCACTGAAGGTGTGAACCATTCTTTAAATAAAAACTATTGACATTTTCTTCAATACCTTATTGACTTCTAGTACTATTTTTAGTGCATATATAAAAAACTAATTTTTTTTTTTACTTTGGTTCAGATTTTACGTTTGTCTTTAAATTATTCTCATACAGAGTATTATAAAGCTTACTATTTTATCACCCTCTACCATGTTAATATGCTTCGTATGATGAAGGAACCATAAGAAAAGCAAACAATTTCTTATCAAATCAACACACCGAATACCCGGATTGTGAAGATAGTTTCTAGGAAAACGAGCAGATGGCGCTTTAAAACGAACGTAGAGTTTTTTTTTTTACAAGAACTTGTTTGTTTTTTTTTTTAATTAAGCACAAAGCTACACAATGGGCTATCTGTGCTCTGTCGACCACGGGTATCGAAACCCGGATTCTAGCGTTGTAAGTCCGCAGACATATCGCTGTGCCACTGGGGGCTTTACAAGAACTAGTGAGACTGTATTTCACATTTTACGGCTTCATAAAATACACGAATATTACATTGTTGAGTGTATAAGCTACAAACACTACTAGTAATTCTCTCTGTTTTCTGTTCAGTTCATGTCACTAAAAACTCGAGAGTTTTAAGCTTTAAACGTAGGAGACTTTCTTTAATCCCTGAATATATATAAATAAATAAAAATGTTGGTGTAGTTTTGAACACAAACCCAAGATGCTCATAAATTATAATTATCAAAATGTACCATAAAATACTGAGAAAATCGTACAGCTCTTTTTTGGTGTAATTACCAAAAGTACGAGAACAAATATAGATGTATTAGGATATTGGCGCAAAGCTAGGCAAGGACTATCTTTGTTAGCCGTCCCTAATTTGGAACTGATTAGGATATTGGCGCAAAGCTAGGCAAGGACTATCTTTGTTAGCCGTCCCTAATTTGGAACTGACAGAGTAAAGAAAAGGTAGCTAGTTAAAAGCGCCAATCTTCAACTTTTGGGCTACTGTAGTTAAATAGTAGAATTTGACTCTTACTTTTATAACGCATCAACGGCCCCAAAATAAGAAAAGCTATCTTTTTCTTTTTTGCAGCAATGAGCCGCGAACCTTGGATCCTCTGTTCTACATTAGGTACTTTAACTACTATGACACGTTTAAATTCATAATTAGCACAAAAAAAACTGTCCTTTTTACGATACGTAACAATTAAATATTCTATTCAAGATCAGGTATAACGTTATATACTGACGAAAGTAAAAGAGACTGCCATTTTTATCTTTACAATAAATAATGATACAGTAACTAATCATTACAAGTTTTATACAGAGATACGTCTTCTTAGTTCGTGTTAATAACAACAAATCTGTTTAAAAACAAACTTGCGGACAGTTTTTTTAATACCTCACGAATACATATACATATACGAAACGCTACGTTTCCATTGGAACTTTGTAATCCGAATTTCTAACCAACGTTATATCCTAACCGGAAGAATGTATTGGTACACTTTGATATTTCTGGTGTAACAAGCACTTTGTACATCAGATACAAGACTTCAAAACTTTTTTACACAAAAGGTTGCCCATTCAGTAAGTTATTGAGTAGCTCATACTAATCCCAGTTCTATTTACTGTCCTCTTGAGATTGGTCAAGTATTATACGCACTGCTAGTTGGCAAAGAAAGAAAATTAAAGGACATTTCATGATGAAAGTTTCGAAACGTTTGAGTGCTTGTGGAATATTCCCACAGGCAGATAATTTAGTCACACGTAGTAGACATCGTTGGATTGGAATACAGAGTTTTATATGCAATATATACTTATAAAATGTTTAGATATTCAGAAAAGAATATTATTATCTATCTAGCAGTATAAAAATGACTTATTTTCTATGTCTTTATTTACATGATTCGAACAGTAAAGTTTTCTTTGTATTGTTTGTTTGTTGAATTTCGCACAAAGCTACTCGAGGGTTATCTGCGCTAATTTTGAAGTGATAGACTAGGGTGAAAGCAGATAGTAAACACCACCCTCCGCCAATTTTTGCACTATTCTCTACCGACGAATAGTAGGACTGACCGTAACATTTTAACGCTCTCACGGCTAAAAGGGCGAACATACTAGGAGATAGAATTCGAACCTGTGACCAGCAGATTGCGAGTCAAGTGTCTTAACCATCAGGCTTTGCTAGGCCTGTTTCCTTTGCTACTCGTAATGGGAATAATGTTTCCTATAAAATTATTAACCCTTAAATTATTTTGCTATAATGAACGTAGCGTGTATATCAGTATGTATGTATGTAACCAATACTCCTGCGCCATCTATTGAATTGTACCACAAACACTTTGGGTGTTCAAGAAAAATAACCATGATATATGCAACAACCATTTCTTTATAACAGAACGCAATTTTAAATAAAAGTACACTCCTCACGACAAGAACACGACTTTCACTAGAACTGTACGAGAGGGTTTGATTATATTTTTATTGATGTCATTTTTAAATGCAGTACTGAGAAAGTGGAGTTTTAAAAACTATTATTTTTTCAATAAGCGGTATCACTTTCAATATATAGAAACATTACACTGCACATGAGCCTCCCCCAGTGGCACAGCGGCATATCTGCGGACTAACAACTCTAGAAATAGGATTTCGATACCCGTTGTGGGCGGAGCACAGAGAGCGCATTGTGCAGTTTGTGCTTAACTACAAACAAACAAACAATTTATATGGGTAAAATTTATTAAAATTTTGAGCTCTGTACCTTGAATCATTTTGATGCAATGAGTTGAGTATAAATAAAGAGTAAAATTCGAACACTTTTACCGTGCAGTATTTCCTAGAAAAAAAAATTTTGAAAATGTCCACTTTTTCTAATTTTTCTCAATGAGGTATGAATACTACAGTAAAGTTTTCGATTATTAATTAATAAATTAATAATCGATTATTAATTACTAGAGATTATTAATGTCTAATATTAGACATTATATTGTTAATATAATGTCTAATTATATTAACAATATTATATTGTTATATTGTTAA
>NW_013674891.1:24186-25706 GCF_000517525.1 Limulus polyphemus
ATATAATATATATTATATATATATATAATATATATATATATATTATATTACTACGATTATTAATTACTAGAGCAAACAGCCGTCCGTAAGGCATCGTTTCTGCTAGTATACATAATTCACATAGATAAGCCTCTGTTGTTTTCCCATCTTCAAGCATAATTTTAAACTTTATCTTACGCCAGTATTGGAATAACACAGTACTTGAAGGAACCTCGCAAGATTTGCCATAACATACTTAATTTACTAGGATCGATTTGCATTCATTTACAGCGGATCTTAATGCCACATAGGTGTCCGTGGGTTTAGCCCATTAGTAATTACGATACAGTTCATGAGTTTGTAATTTTATCTTAGTTATCCTATATGGCCAAAATATATTTAACAAATTTTTATTTAATTTTCATTTTTGTAAACAGGTAAGGGTGTACATTTCAGATTATTATTCATTCTAAATACATTATCTTCTTTGATGTATCTCAAATTATACGAAACAAATAGTACAGCTTTAACTTTGCTGACTTTTGTTACTTTCAATTAAACGTCATTTTTCACTATCTTATTCACCATAAAGGGGCGAATCAACTCAAGTAACTGAGATCGTTTCGTCAAGATGACAAGTTTATTTATCTTACATAGGGATTTAGCCATGTTTATATAATTCACACAAAACTTTATAGACATAATAATAAAAAACACCTTGTAATTATGACCTGTCAAATTCCCGGTCGGATTAAATACTTAAGGGACCCAAGGAAAATTTTGTTGTGGGGTTGGAGAGGGGAGGAGGCTTACAACTGAATTTCATAATTTATTAACTACAGTTTTAGCAATACGCAAAAATATGCGATGGGCAGAGAATATGTAAAATACTAATTGTAATATTTAAAAAATCCACAGTAATGACAAATAATTTTTATAAGAGACCAGGTATATATTTGTGAAAGAACAGTCTGTAAGAACGTTATTGAAAAAAAAAAAAATATGACAATGTCATAGTGATAATTGCAAAGATATGTATTTCAATGAGACATCAAGAAGATAAAGGAAATATGGCAAATGTAGCCATATCTCTATCTAGAAAGTTAAAAAATTAACATAACCTAAAAACGTAACAAGATGTTAATTCATAAGACGTAATAATCTTCGAGATTTAATTGAAAATTCTTCAGTTTAATGTCCTTGTATTAACCTTCTTATCTAGAGTAGTACACTAAAATCGAAGATAGCGGGAATTTTCATAAAAAGATTGTGGCTGAAATATTGGGAGTTTTGACGAAAGGAGTTCCATTACGAAGAGCGTACATCAAAGGCATCTTTCTAGCCCAATATTATGAAGTTTAAATTCTTCAAGAATACTTGGAAAACTACGAAGGCTATAGCCTTGGCTTTTCGGAGAAAATATGATTTTTTTTTTGGAAAAAAAAAAGGGGTTTTATGATGAAAAATTAATAGAAAAAAAATCGGATGGTGCTCAGTTTTGAGTTTTACGACGATATAAGACATTATAGCATTAACCAAAA
>NW_013674892.1:0-1607 GCF_000517525.1 Limulus polyphemus
CACGAACGTGCCGGGACAATGTGTGTAGGTAATGAGTAATTGAACTGCAGTCAGGGAGTGTGTAATTGAGTATTGTCGAGCACGAGCACGTGAGACGTTCTAGCGTTTGTTAAAGAGCGACTGTTGAAATTAAGTGTATCGGTAAAGTTGTATTCAGAAAGAATAAACCAGTTTTATTTAAGAAAGGACTTGAGTCGTTAAAGTTTCGTCGGAACGAATTTACGGAAAATTAATTAACAAACGGAGAGGTAACAATATGAATAGTAATATACTTATTCTGCAGCATTTAGCTATTTCAGTATTCCTTTAATTAATATTCGTGCAAGTAATTCGTACCTAAAGAACTATTATTTAACAGTTATGTTCTTTTATATTTCAGTCCCCTTTAAACTCTTGAAATAATCTGAACAATGCACAAAATAAAAACAATATCACAACTAAGTACCAAACAGCATCAGAAAAAAACACAGTGGATGAGTTAGATTAATTTCACATTATATATATATATAATAACACTAGCCACTAAACATTATCTTGTGCTTGTAGACGAGTGTAATTATTTTTCATGTGATTAATTTTAAATTTAAAACTTATCATATCAAATTGAGAAAGAAAGAAAAAAAGTTGGTCCAGATACGCATGAAAATGTCCTCTGGTTGTCATTATACAAGCTCAATAAAAGTTGTATTCGGGTCAATTTGAAAAACCAGTTATCATTATTACGATGACTATCAACTCACTTTCGAACAGTTACACCTTCTTCATTATCAGATCGAAAGAACAGGTGGTTTGTAGCGTTGGTCGCTTGCCTTCTATACTCACCAACGTTGAAAACTGGAGTTTGGAGAAAACAGAATTATAAGCAAAAAAAAACAAACAAAGAAAAACAATTTATTTATTATAAGAAAATTGAAATGCCAAAACAGGGAATATTTTTAATTAGCAATTCCCATATAATAATATATTTAAAGAAAGTGCTGAAATACAAAATCAAGCATAGATATTAACAATCATTATTTGTATCTATGTGTGTATAAACTGTTATTTGAAGTTTTAAACTCGTACAACTTTTTGACAAAACGAACTGAAATGCTATTTGTAGATTCTTCGTTCTTACGAAATCTAAAAAAAAACAACAACATTGAGAGTCATAGGGAAGTCTCAAAAAAGGGGAGGTCAGTTTTTTTTTTTTCTGGGGGCGAGGGATATGCTCAGAACTGGATCCAAAAACTTGCATTAAAAGAAATATTGGAATTAATATGCCAGGAATAACGGAAGGTAAGTGTATGTAATCTAATCTAATTTTATAATGATGCTCTCTAGTAGAGAATCAAAGGAGTTTCAAAGACTCTCAGAATTGGTATGTGGAAAGCTAGAGTTGTGAACTTTTGTGTTTGTACATCTTCACAATTAAATATTAAATTCATGTACTAGCTGGAGTACCCGTCTCTTGGACGGAAGTTATGTAAATTCATGTAATAATAGCTGGAGTACCCGTCTCTTGGACGGAAGTTGTGTAAATTCATGTAATAATAGCTGGAGTACCCGTCTCTTGGACGGACGTTATGTAAATTCATGTAATAATAGCTGGAGTACCCGTCTCTTGG
>NW_013674892.1:2460-3963 GCF_000517525.1 Limulus polyphemus
GATATTGATAACTTTTCCCTAAAGATGTTTGTCATACTACTATACCAAGTTCCGATATTGATAACTTTTCCCTAAATATGTATGTCATACAACTATACCATGTTCTGACATTGATAACTTTTCCCTAAAGATGTATGTCATACAACTACACCAAGTTCCGATATTGATAACTTTTCCCTAAAGATGTTAGTCATACAACTACACCAAGCTCCGATATTGATAACTTTCCCTAAAGATGTATGTCATACAACTATACCAAGTTCTGATGTTGATAACTTTCCCTAAAGATGTATGCCATACAACTACACCAAGTCTGATATTGATAACTTTCTCTAAAGATGTATGTCATACAACTATACCAAGTCTGATATTGATAACTTTCCCTAAAGATGTATGTCATACGATTATACCAAGTCTGATATTGATAACTTTTCCCTAAAGATGTTAGTCATACAACTATACCAAGTCTGATTTTGATAACTTTCCCTAAAGATGTATGCCATACAACTACACCAAGCTCCGATATTGATAACTTTTCTCTAAAGATGTTATTCATACTACTATACCAAGTTCTGATATTGATAACTTTCCCTAAAGATGTACGTCATACAACTATACCAAGTCTGATATTGATAACTTTTCCCTAAAGATGTTAGTCATACAACTATACCAAGTCTGATATTGATAACTTTCCCTAAAGATGTATGTCATACTACTACACCAAGTTCCGATATTGATAACTTTCCCTAAAGATGTATGCCATACAACTACACCAAGTTCTAATATTGATAACTTTTAACTAAAGATGTATGTCATACAACTATACCAAGTCTGATATTGATAACTTTCCCTAAAGATGTACGTCATACAACTATACCAAGTCTGATATTGATAACTTTTCTCTAAAGATGTATGTCATACTACTATACCAAGTTCTGATATTGATAACTTTTACTAAAGATGTATGTCATACAACTATACCAAGTCTGATATTGATAACTTTTCCCTAAAGATGTACGTCATACAACTATACCATGTTCCGATATTGATAACTTTCCCTAAAGATGTATGTCATACAACTATACCAAGTTCCGATATTGATAACTTTTCTCTAAAGATGTTTGTCATACTACTATACCAAGTCTGATATTGATAACTTTCCCTAAAGATGTACGTCATACAACTATACAATGTTCCGATATTGATAACTTTCCCTAAAGATGTATGTCATACTACTATACCAAGTTCCGATATTGATAACTTTTCTCTAAAGATGTACGTCGTATTACTACACCAAGTTCTGATATTGATAACTTTTAACTAAAGATGTATGTCATATAACTACACCAAGTTCTGATATTGATAACTTTTCTCTAAAGATGTACGTCGTACTACTACACCATGTTCCGATATTGATAACTTTTCTCTAAAGATGTTTGTCATACAACTACACCAAGTCCGATATTGATAACCTTCCCTAAAGATGTATGTCATACAGCTATA
>NW_013674892.1:4012-7161 GCF_000517525.1 Limulus polyphemus
CCAGAACCAAAGAGAATCCCACGTCAGTATAAATCTCTGCACCAGAACCAAAGAGAATCCCACGTCAGTATAAATCTCTGCATCAGAACCAAAGAGAATCCCACGTCAGTATAAATATTCCATCTATAGACCACAAAGATAACATTATCAGGTTGTTTTAACCACTGTCAGTTTCTCATTCACTGGTCCTATGGATACTTAGAACAGTGAAGGTAACATATTCTGTGGTATATATAAAGGAGGAGCACCCCACATGTTTCCAAGAATGATCAACCTTATTTACAAACGTCACCTTCAGGAATCCCATCCTTCAGTTGAAGAATGGTTGCTGAGTTATGGCAATAGATTCGCACCTTCACAACGCCTTATAACTATTGGTTGACAGGGGTGAGGACAGCGCAGTACTATGGTTAAGCGTGATAGAAGTAACAACTGATAAACTTATTTAGAGTGAAAGAAACTACTCACCATCTACTACTCACCATCAACTACTCACCATCTACTACTCACTCTTAGGCTACTCTCTATAAGGCCTCCCGACTGACAGGATGAGTACGTTTTGCGACAGGTTTCGATCCCGCCACCTGCAAGTTGCCCTATTAATCAAACTATGAATAATTTGTAACTTTGTAAATTTTATTTAAACCAAATAACAAAAAGCGTGACACGCATTCACATTTTTTCGAAAGCTTCAGCATCTGGTATTGATAGCTTTTGTCCCAGAGATGAATGTCATACTATTACACTAAGTTCCCATATTGATAACTTTTATCTAAAGATGTACGTCGTATTACTACACCAAGTTCTGATATTGATAACTTTTCCCTAAAGATGTTATTCATACAACTACACCAAGCTCCGATATTGATAACTTTCCCTAAAGATGTATGTCATACTACTATACCATGTTCCGATATTGATAACCTTCCCTAAAGATGTATGTCATACAGCTATACCATGTTCCGATATTGATAACTTTTCCCTAAAGATGTACGTCATACAACTATACCATGTTCCGATATTGATAACTTTTCCCTAAAGATGTACGTCATACAACTACACCAAGTCTGATATTGATAACCTTCCCTAAAGATGTATGTCGTACAGCTACACCTTTTATTAAACATGCTATAGTTTTTTCACTAATATTTGATCGATCAATTTAGATGTTTCATTTCTGATTAGTCGAAATTAAACATTTCGTTTTTTATTCTCTTAGCAATGCAATATTGTTTAAATTGTATGTGTTTTACTTTTTCAAGAAAAACATGAAGGAACACCAATAAAGGTTAAATAATTAAGTAGCCTCCAATTAGAGGAAGCTACCTTTTTACAGGAAAACTAGAAATCAAACTGCTAACGAGTAAAATTAATTAAGTATAGCGTTTTTATATTTGAACGTTTAAAACGTCTGGAACAATAGGGGCATGTTTCTTTTAATCTAATGTTTACTGTGCATATTGCAAACCCCTGAACATCAACAATCTTAAACTGACCAAAAGGTTCAAATACCTTAGCATCATTTTCACAGAAAATGGAAAGACGAATTGCGAGATCACGCCTGACGTGGGATTCTCTTTGGTTCTGGTGCAGAGATTTATACTGACATGGGATTCTCTTTGGTTCTGATGCAGAGAACACTATCAGGTTGTTTTAACCACAAAGATAACACTATCAGGTTGTTTTAACCATTCCATCTATAGACCACAAAGATTTGGACGGAAGTTATGTAAATTCGTGATTAATGAAAGGTTATCTTAGAACATAAAAAAATTGCTTCCTTATATGTAATTGTAAAAACTTGAAAACATAAAATGTGAAATCGCAAGTTTGCATGTATCTCCGCATGGATCCAACAAACATCCATGTCAAATTTGGTGAAGATCCATCAACAGGGAGCGAAGTAGTGGTAAAAAACGCCCATAAAAACCGCAAAATGCAAAACTGAAAATTTTTATGTATCTCCCCACTGACCCAATGAACCTCCATACCAAATTTGGTGAAAATCCATTTACGGGGGAAGAAGTAATGGTAAAAAACGCACATACAAACCGCAAAACTGAAAGTTTGTATGTACCCCTGCATGAACCTAACGAACCTCCATACCAATTTTGGTGAAGCTCCTCCCAAAGTAGTTACATGGATAGAGGTGTACTATTATTCTTATATCGATACCAAATAATTGATGAAACAATACTACATCATTGTGCATAAAAACAGGTAATTTATAATATTTAACAGTTTAACATTAAAAAGATCGATTTAACTGTAGATAGCCACATGTTTATATTAATGTTCATGTTATCATTATTTGTTTTCTGCAACATAATTTTAAGTCGTCAAATATGATTGGAAGGATTAGTAACTATATATCACAATACATTTTTGTAATTAGCGAAAATCAGAAAAGGTCATTCATAAACATTTGTGTAGATTGTAAGTTTTCTTTTTAGAATGGGATTGAGTACATAATAAAATAGTTGTACTTCTTAGTTCACTGACCTTTAGTTTTGATACCGATCCAATTTAGATAACGCGTCAGTTTCCTTCCAATGTAAGTTTTGCCCCGAGCAGGTAAGCCGACCATGGCAATCACGTGAGGTAAGTTCACAAAGTTGGTCCTATCCCCTTCGATGATAAAAAGTATTTACAATTAGTGCTTCATCGAAATCAAATATTTCACATCAGTTGTAAAGAAAATAAAATATTTACTAAATGAAGCGAACCACAGTAAGACTTCGGACTTGCAACGCTAAAATCTGAGGTTCCATTCGCTGAAGTGGACATAACAAATAGCCCAATGTGGCTTTCCTGTAAAACAAACAAACAGTAAGGTATTTGTATTCCTTTGTTAACAGTTTTCGTTATAATTGAATGTGTCTCATTATTTTTCTAAGCTGGTTGAACTTCGTAATATATTATTGGGTTTACGGCCGAAAATATCGTTAACAGCGAGGGTACCCAAGTGATACATTGTAATATTCATCAGTTCATTGAATTAGCTACACACATTACTGGATAAATATATATTTTAGTTTTGATCTAAGTATGTAGCTTGCTTTGACCGGAAAAAACAAAACCCACCTGTCGCAGCTTTCCATCTATAGGTCGAGACGGGTACTCCAGCTAGTACATGGAATTTACATAAC
>NW_013674892.1:8161-9550 GCF_000517525.1 Limulus polyphemus
ATTTATAATGAGGCCTCTTAGATCTGAGTTAATTTATATATTGAACAAACAAGTTAGTAAAGAAGTGATCAGAAACAACAATTTTATAATATATTAATAATAAGAATATTGAGAGTTTTTGGTTCCGTGGTGCACTGTACTTCTAGTCCAAGTACTGTACGAGATAGAACCACGATGTCTGGAAGTAAACAATGTTAGTTACCAGTTGGTTCCGCTATAGACACTTCAATGGACACTGGATATAAACTTATAAATGTAATGTTCATTCTAATCCTTTGTTACCTTTGCCAGATGTGAATCATGAATAAAAGAAATGAGCAGAATATCACCACATGTAAAATGAGATTCCTGCACAGAACAGCAAATACATAAATTTCTTGATTTATTTTGAAAGATTCTTATTCCATGCAATTAGAAAAAATGGATTTTAAAACAGAAGCATTGCGAAAGTATGAAAGAAATATATTTTTTAATGAAATATGTTACTATTGATGGAGGTACTTTATTGGTTACTATTGATGGAGATACTTGATTGGTTACTATTGATGTAGGCACTTGATTGGTTACTATTGATGGAGGTACTTGATTGGTTACTATTGATGGAGATACTTGATTGGTTACTATTGATGGAGATACTTGATTGGTTACTATTGATGTAGGCACTTGATTGGTTACTGTTGATGGAGGTACTTGATTGGTTACTATTGATGGAGATACTTGATTGGTTACTATTGATGTAGGCACTTGATTGGTTACTGTTGATGGAGGTACTTTGAATATGCAAATTTTAATGAATAAATACTTTATATCTAGCTTAAAGTTCGTATTGTCCTTGGGCCAGGGCGTTGGCTAATGGTTAACAGGCAGAATGTTAAACAGAGGGCCTTGTGGTGTATCGCCACAAAAATGATAAATCGTGCTCCATATCTTACATAAGAATGCCATTGAAGACATGGTCGAAGTAAAACCAGTTCTACAACATGTAAAAAATCAGAGCCTGTTATTTGGCCACCTAACACGCTTATCCATCTGCCATGACATAAACAGTTACGAATTTCATCCTTACATAACTAGTACAGAATATATCTTCAGAAACACAAGCCACAATATCACAGAACTGAGAGCTTTTACCTCATTTCACTATTGAAAGTTATTTCAAGCTGTACTAAAAAAACCGACAGCACTAGGTGTGATCCTGCCCTCACACATGCTGTCCCTGTTCATGAGAACAAATTGCGCAGTATATAAGTGTGGGACTTTATGCAGGTGATAGGAAATTCCTGTTTGGTCCACACACCTCTCCCTATGTAAATTCATCCCTTCTGTATTCTTCTAGTGGAGTAAAGATAAAACCCTTGACTAGAGGGAAGGCAGCTAGTCATCACCACC
>NW_013674892.1:9982-20499 GCF_000517525.1 Limulus polyphemus
CCAAATAAGTAATATATACACACACACGAAGTGTTAGGTAGTCAAACCGCGAAACTGTTAAGCGTCGCGACATGCCAACTCATGTTACTTGTCTTGTATCTTTCGGTATTTGGTCGTTGAGCGCGAAGCGCGAGGGTCAGGTTCAATCCTCATTCTACTTATAGGCATAAAAGTCTCATATTCAACGTAAATAACGACAAAGACTGAAAACATCACGTCCCTCACTGATTGCCCCCCCCCCCCAGTGGCACAGCGGTATGTGTGCGGACTTACAACGCTAAAATCCGGGTTTTGATACCCGTAGTGGGCAGAGTACAGATAGCCCATTGCGTAGCTTTGTGCTTAATTAAGAAAAAGAAAATAACTCTTTAACACAAATATATAAAAATATGTCTAACTGTTATTGTCTTCTCGCGACCCATAGTTTGGAAAACGCTGTTCAAAATATTGTGTCATTCGTTCTCTGTCAAACAAATATCTATATTAGAATATTAATATTTATAGAATAGAGTGTTAAATATATAGCTTACAACAGTAGTTAATAATTAGAGGCAGTGATGAAGTTAGAGCCAATATCTGAGAACTGAGAAAAGATATCCGAGTCGGAAATTGTAACATATTCAGAATGTATCACTTACTGTTATTCTTTAAAGCTGGTTAAAACCTGTCACTAGTTTTGACGTATGACGTTAGCAAACTGAAATATTTAGATATTCACTCTGTCGTTGGATCCATATTTTGTTCAATTTTAAGTACTTCAAAAGACTACATACCAAAATTGGTCAAGAAATTTCCTAACGTGCAAAATATAAATCCAAAATTCAGAGACGACTTTTAATTTTGGTCTTTGACCTAGGCATTAGGTATATCGTAATATATTTCCTTATAATGTCCACGGCCTACGTTAAAACAAAGTCGAAAAGAAAAAATGACAACTGATTGGGAGGATTTATCATATTTGAACAGTTTTCATACAACATTAGAAGAAAATCAAATTAATAAAGTATCTCAGTATTTTTATCGGTTGGAAATTTTACGTGTACAGTTAACTCAATGGTCATGTCTGTTTTGGTTACGACAGCATTCAAGAAACTGTGCTCTCCCTGAGATACAGTGGCAAGTCTGCAGGCTTACAATGCTAAAAATCGGGTTTCGATACCCGTGATGGGCAGAGCACACAGATGACCAATTGTGTAGCTCTGTGCTTATAAACAACCAAGGTAACCATGAAATTTTAAATATCTCTTGACAAGTGGAAGCTTGGTCTTAAACGTGTAATATCTATTGTAACCAAGATATTGTAAATATATCTTGACAAGTGGAAGCTTGGTCTTAAACGTGTAATATCTATTGTAACCAAGATATTGTAAATATATCTTGACAAGTGGAAGCTTGGTCTTAAACGTGTAATATCTATTGTAACCAAGATATTGTAAATATATCTTGACAACTAGAAGCTTGGTTTTAAACGTGTAACACCTATTGTAACCAAGATATTGTAAATATATCTTGACAACTAGAAGCTTGGTTTTAAACGTGTAATATCTATTGTAACCAAGATATTGTAAATATATCTTGACAACTAGAAGCTTGGTTTTAAACGTGTAACATACTGGGGATTTTCCCCTCCCGACAGGTTTTTTATTCTATTTTCTTGCGGCACTCTCCTTACTCTGTATTTTTCCGTCGACTCTCGAGTTCTTTGCTTCGAACGCTTGTCCTTTGGCATTATGCCAAGTCAACGATCATCGCTCTTACCTTACAAGGTTTTTTTATAACCTCGTTCATACTTGCTAGAGGAACTAACCTTAATACTCTAACCCGGTGTTACAGATTGCTGGATATTTGTTACTTTACCTGTTAAACCTTTTTACCTCACTTCAGTTGTACATTAGAACATAGTAGTAGTAGCGTACTGTTTACACCCTTTACTTCATTACTTACTTTACATGTAACATAAGTTAGGTTGTATACGTAAATAACATCTATTAATCTACTTAGGGATGTTTCATTAAAATTACTAACTGAACCTTAAATTTATGTTGTAACATACAAATACGAGAAACACTACTGTACACGCAATAACCACGTGCCTTCCATGTGCCTGGTGCGTGAAGTTTTTGTGCGCATGACATTTAATAGCACATAGTTACGTTTTAACTTAATATATGTTTCATTACCAACTAATTAAAGATTTTGTTCAATTAAAATAAACGTTTACAGATTTTGGATGATCTATTTTACTAAGCTGTAAACATACCTCTGATAGGGAATGGTTTGATTCCATTCGTATTCGTACCGTTCGTTGTTCCGTTTACAGACATTACACAGCTTCAACGGCAGCTTATGACGGTGTAACTACAAGAACGATGGAAAACGCACAGATTCCGTACTTCGTGTAATTATTTTCTTTTTTTTTCAGTTGGCTTTATTTATTGAGCGACGTATGAACTCCGTCACAGGGTCTCGTGGTTTGTATTGGTTATACTTTCAACATTTATCGAACGTGATGAATGAACCAATAGGAAAAATCTTACGTTAACCGCGGACTTCGTAACAGTCTCACGTGTGTGTCAGCATTTTCCGTAGTGTCTCGTGAGCCAAGGTCTGTTGTTGCTCAAGAGTTCGTCTGAATACATCATTTATTTTGTTATCTAATCGGACACGTAAAACAGTATGATATCCACGTGCTAAAGACATGTTGCTAGAAAACTCTTGCGTTTCGTTGGTACGTAAGTCTGTCCGTTGTGACCAGCTTCATCTTCTACACAGTTGAGTTTTAGGGTCGTTTTCTTGTAATTGGATATATGTAACAAAAACCTTAACCAGCGACAGCTAATTAGAGAAAAATAACGTTTTATGTTACTTACTACACCGTACAGCCATTTAGATGTAACATTAAAGATATTTTATAACCAGTCACAAAGTCATAGAGGGCGCCAGTATCGACTGCAATATAGGTTTACCTTCTAGCATGATTCATTTCATATATTAAGAAGTAGTTGTCACTCTTCCTAAAGCCTACTCCTGTCTACACCCTATTCCCAAGACTTGCAGTTAGCTAACAGCGACTATTATTAGTTCTAGAGAAACTCTTGTCTTATCAAATAGTGCCAAATTCACAGTAGTCCTTACAGCTCACCCAAAGCGAGTTTTAATGGCAAAGGGACGCGAACTTTAAACTTCTGGATTTACCGTCTGTATATGCTAATTTTTAGGCAACGCCTGGCTCTACACAAACAAGCTTTCAACATAAATATAACAAAATATCGTGACATGTAATGTCTTAAACCGCGTGTCTCCCAATGGCTCATTGGTAAGTCTGAAAGCTTATAATGCTACAAACCGGGTGTCGACACCCATTGTGGACGCAGCACAGATAGACCATTGTGTATCTTTGTGCTTAATAACAAGACTGTATAACTAAATGCTTTCCAATAGCATAAGTAATTAAAATTACAGTTGATTTGCGTTAACTAAAGCAACTTTTATGTTCTAGGACTTGAAATCACGGCCACGTGACTTGAAAACACAATAATCATGTCTTTAATTCTACTTTAAAATATGTTTTTCGTGAAACTACAATGATGAACCAGACTAATAGCTACTTTCGGTTGGAAATTCCAGAAAACATGAAACATTAATCACAAAAACATAATCCAAATTTCAAATGAAAAAACGTGTGTCAAAAAAAGTTTCTTTGTCAGGTGATGAGAGAAACGAAAAGAGAAGAAAAAAAATGTCCATGTTTCTCGGTTTTGGTACTCTTCACTGGTGATCTCACTATGGTTATTTCCTGCCGTCTAGAAAACACTTAGAAATATACAGATGGTCCTTACGAAATTGTGTAAATATATATATATATAAGTCATTTAACTGCTTGTGTTTAGCACTAATCAGTTCATATAGATAGGATAAGTTGTAGGGCAGCTACTTTCTCAGCTTCAGTGCTCGTAACCCTAGAATTCGAGGTTCTATCCCTGCAGCAGACACTGTTTATCCTAGCCCTAAATAATATCCACCAACCTCTTAACTTTATTTTGTACAAGCAAAAGTACCCGTCCTCAGTGACGCAAAAGTTTAAGTTAATCTATCAATTTAAATTATTTCATGGACATTAAAAAAGGGTTAATCGCGTTGCACTTCTGGTTTCACTCAGATCCATAGCTCTGATCTACTTATACCGCCCACCACGAAAAGTAATTGTTGAACATTTCAGTCATGCTAAGAGCCATTCAACAATAACATAAGGTAAATGTATATGTTTATTATTTAAGTTACGTCTCGTTTTGGTATGTGAATGATAACGTGATTATTTTCTAACAGTTTAGTGCTTGCGAAATAATATTTTCCATCAACGTTATTTATGCCTGTTCTCCCGTCATTTCAAAAGTGAATGTTAAGCTATGTGTGCGTGCGCAGCTTTTCAAACGGGAGGCAGACGAACGCTCTGACAGACACCACGGTTCGCAGTATTTATGATTACACATGTGTGCGCGCGTGTATGTTATTTCCAAATACCTACACTACAAACTAAGACACTTGGAACATTTTTGCAAAGAAACGATATTTTTATAGTACCTTTTTTTTATTTACATATATAGGAAATGCAAAACCTTCACTATAGACTAACACTATAGAATAACACCATAGAATAACACTATAGACTAACACTATAGAATAACACTATAGACTAACACTATAGACTAACACTATAGAATAACACTATAGACTTACACTATAGACTAACACTATAAGGTAATTGTTCGTTTACTCCAACGTTCAGCAACAACTTTAAGATGACCAGAACATTCATCTAACATGGAGAGTGGACTTTAATCTTATTAAATACGTTCTCACAAGGTCCAAAATTACCAAGCGAACAGTTGTCCAGTTTGGTACAAATCTATACAGGTCAAATACTTGACCATTCCATTATAGCAAACTGAATATAATCAAATCCATGGTATATCTTACATGTTAACAATTTAGAACCTGGTCAATAATTAGAATATTCAGTTAATCATCCCCTAGAAATAATAGTTAATTAACATACATAACTCGCGGCCGAGAGGTACACTGCGTCTAATTGTGTAACTTTAACCACTTTGCAGACAGTGCGTTTTTAGCGCGCTCAAACAACGCAACGAATGAGATTAGCGCGGCGATTTCGTAACATTCTATTTCTTTTATAACGCACTTTTTTAAAAGTTGATATACGTTTATTCACTTAGTGTTAAGTATTTTTATGTTTTTGGGTTCGTACTCTTTACAAAAATATATTTCTTATCTAAACACTCGATAAATAAAAATAAACTTCTAAATTGACACGAAACAAAGTTTAACGATTTAAAAGGTTTACACCTATTTCGAATATACATTGGGGTCTTGAAAATTGAACAATTCGACAGAATAGGATTGTATTTCTGCTTAGTGATTTTAAAACGTAAGTTTATTAGGAAACGTTACTTTTTCACCTCTTCCTGTAATTTGATACAGACGGCCTAACTTAGTTTTTCTGCATATTCACGGATTGTTACTTGTTCGGTGAGGAAATGTGTGTGAAAGTGTTGTTACTTGGCTCGCCTGTAGGGCTGTTTTCTCCGGATATAGCACGAGACTAGAATTGAGCAACTGCTTGTGGCGAAATAGGTGAAGGCCTTTTTCAGATGTTGGCAAATATCTCGGAACTCTAGTTCTGTGTGTCGTGAAAATAATAATAAGACAAAAATAAAAGTATGCAAAATAATATATAGGCTAAACAGTCAGGTCAGAGACTCCAAGGTTCAGACATAACATAGGCTAAACAGTCAGGTCAGAGACTCCAAGGTTCAGACATAACATAGGCTAAACAGTCAGGTCAGAAACTCCAAGGTTCAGATATAACATAGGCTAAACAGTCAGGTCAGAGACTCCAAGGTTCAGACATAACATAGGCTAAAGAGTCAGATCAGAAACTTAAAGGTTCAAAAATAACATAGGCTAAACAACCAAGTTAAAGATACTCCGTTCAACATTAACATGGACTAAACGGTCAGATCAGAGACTCCAAGGTTCAGACATAACATTGACTAAACGGTCAGATCAAAGACTCCAAGGTTCAGACACAATCATCCCTAACTAAGAAATGAATTAATACTGCAGTTACTCTTAACTAAATAACGATATTATCTGTCAAAATGATAATGTCAATATAGCTGGAAGAACAGAGCATGTTCAGTTATATATTACGGCTCGAACCTTAGACCCTACGATCAGCAGCCCAGCATGCTAACCTTTAAACCGCGTCCGACCATAAAAAAGAGAGTCGAAAGCCTTGGATATGACTTCATGCTCTAAGTTTCCATATGCGATTAAAAAATTAATAATTTTATGTTCTTGAATATTTTAGTTTTGCCCTCGTTTTAATTCTAAAAGCTAGTAACATAGCAACATTTTGGCATCGCTTCTACATACTTGTATCAAGGAACACCAAATAAAGCTATTATATATATATATATATACAAATGTAATGCAGTTTAAATAAGAATATATGTTGGAAATGTATTCTTAGAGCTATAGAAGAAGCAACGTATATTTACTAAGAAAAATGATTGTTGTAACAACTGTTTTGAGCCACCAATTCACTTCGTCTTAGCCAAGATTATAAATTAACAACCAGAACCGTAAAACAAACTATAGTTATCTGTGTTTAGCCAAAACATGGAGAAACAAGAACACGTATTCAATGCTTAACTTGAACAGGGAAAACAAACTATAGTTATCTGTGTTTAGCCAAAACATGGAAAAACAAGAACACTTATTCAATGGTTAACTTGAACATGAAAAACAAACTATAACATGAAACTGCAATTTTAAAGGGCGGGGGGATTGCTTCACGTGATGTTCCGACCTTATTTTGAAAGCATAGTGTAATGTACTCGCTTGTTTTGTTCTTAGACCAGAGCTTGTGCTGTGTGTGAAGATGATGAAAATGTAAGCTTAGTTGTCCATGTTCTATGTTATCTATATAAAAAATAGAAGTGGCTTTGTCATTCTGATGTCACTAGACCTATGGAGTAACAAGTCATCCAATTTCTTAATGATTTTTCATTTCAGACACTATATCTTGAATGTGCTATCATTCCGTTTTGCAGAGTAGCTACACTAGGTAGAAAAATGCATTGTTTGTTTACGTGAACAAATGGTCAATGTGTTTTATTGAAACAACATACTATTGTTGTTTTTTATGTTTATTTAAGGACACTTCTGATGGTGTATTATGGGTTTTACACTATTTTCAGTGATGTCTTCTGACGGTGTATCATGGGTTTTACACTATTTTCAGTGATGTCTTCTGACGGTGTATCATTGGTTTTACACTATTTTCAGTGATGTCTTCTGATGGTGTATCATTGGTTTACACTATTTTCAGTGATGTCTTCTGACGGTGTTTCATGGGTTTTACACTATTTTCAATGATGACTTCTGACGGTGTATCATTGGTTTTTACATTATTTTCAGTGATGACTTCTGACGGTGTATCATTGGTTTTACACTATTTTCAGTGATTTCTTCTGATGGTGTATCACTGGTTTTTACACTATTTTCAGTGATTTCTTCTGACGGTGTATCATTGGTTTTTACACTATTTTCAGTGATGACTTGTAACGGTGTATCATTGGTTTTTACACTATTTTCAGTGATGACTTCTAACGGTGTATCATTGGTTTTTACACTATTTTCAGTGATGTCTTCTAACGGTGTATCATTGGTTTTTACACTATTTTCAGTGATGTCTGCTTTTTACGTCAACACTAAGGATCTTCCAATGTTTTTGTTTCTTTTTAAGCTCAAAGCTACAGAATAGACTATAACAGCTGTGTTCACCACGAATATCAAAACCCGAGTTTTAGTGTTATAAGCCTTCATACTTACCACTGGATTTATTAAAAGACATATCTGGGTCAGGCATGGCTAGTGGTTAGTATTGTTACGCCTCTGGTCGTAAGTTAATTTTCCATAAAAATTCTTTCCGAAGAAACTTTAGCGATACAAGTCCTTTCTTAAATAAAACTGGTTTATTCTTTCTGAATACAACTTTGCAATACACTTGATTTCCACGGTCGCGCAATAACAAACGCTATAATTCACAACGATCGTCTCACGTGTTCGACTTAACTGTCAATTACACATTGTTGCCGTCACTTCTTGGCGGCTGATGTATACAAGACTACCGCATATCTAGTAGCCTCTCGAAACTTCAGGAAGGGACGTGAACGTTCGAGAATATGACGCGTTACTAGCGTCACGTGACCCCCGCTGTCGTAACAATATGATGGACTGTGAATCTGAGAGTTCACAGTTCGCGCGCCCGTACCGCAAAATCGCGCTTTTCACTTTTGTGTTCCTAGGTGCGCTATAAGAGTGAAAGCTAAATCCCACTATTCGATCAGACAAGAGTAATCCAAGATTGGACGATGTGTGCTGTTGACTAGAGTAATCCAAGATTTGACGATGTGTGCTGTTGACTAGATGCTTTCCTTCTTGGAGTCTAGTCTATCAGTTAAATATTAGGGACGGCTGTGCGGATATCGTCCCTTGTATAGCTTTGCGCGAAAATTTCAATACATCTTTTCATTTTAGACATACTGTTGTATATTAGAAGATCCAAGGTTTATTTTTTTTTCAATTAATTTGTGAAATATTCCTGAACCTCGAACTTGAGAACAAGAAAGTAGAGATTTATGCAACGTCTTATCATGGTATGGTAGGTGACGATAGATGTGATACGTCTTTCATCCCAAACTAAATCATCACGAGCAGTTTACTTGTCGAGAGAAGTACAAGATACTGTACTTTTGCAGCTTGCTACTCGTGTCGACGAGAAGTCTTTACGGTACATATTTTGATTGGTTTATTAAGAATGTTTTGCTCTTCTTTCATCGAAGGAGGGTGCAGTCTGCGTTTGACCTCGAAATATCGATACACAGACACCTAAGAAAACAACTTCAACCCTATGAACAGTAAAACAAAAACAAACTTTGACGAATGGTGAAGATCCATGCTGCAGTAAACACTCGGGTGTCTTGTACGTCTTCTAAACAAAAAGTAACATATGATTCATAAAATATACACTAATTTAGTCTTCTTCTTATTCAAACTTGACTTATTATATTATAACTTGATGGGAACTAATGTCTTCTTGAATCATTAAAATATGCGTTTACGTGTGAGGTTTCGAAACGCAGTAGTGATCAGTGTCCGAGATCTTTTTCGTTTCATCTAGTACGTCATTTTGAATGAAAACTTTTTCGTACAACCCTCTCATAACAAGTTAAAATAGCGACTACTGTGATATGTTTTGTTACCATTAAGTTTCGATGCACGTTAATAGTTTTCTCTTATTCTTGACAGTTGTTTATCTTATGATAAATAGCTTAATTTCGTTGAAAGCGTTAAAACTTTGAAACATTATGAAACAACATCTTGGAAATGATATATGTATGTAGGCCTAATTATTATTATCCTTTTGATTGTGAAACGTCTTGAAAACAGTATGTGTATGTAGGCCTAATTATCATTATCCTTTTGATTGTGAAACGTCTTGAAAACAGTATATGTATGTAGGCCTAATTATCATTATCCTTTTGATTGTTAAACGTTTTGAAAACAGTATATGTATGTAGGCCTAATTATCATTATCCTTTTGATTGTGAAACGTCTTGAAGACAGTATATGTATGTAGGCCTAATTATCATTATCCTTTTAAACTGTATATACATTAATCAAATTCATCACCAGTATTCTTATGTTTAACAAATTTGTGAATTTACATATTAAAGCTAGATCGACTTAATCGATAACAAGTATGAAATATTGTTAATGTTCCCTTGGCAACAGTATCTGTATGATTGCGTGATTCTCTCACACAAGTTAATTCTATTTTTAAAAGTTTTTTGTCAGTTTTGTAATTCTACCTAACAGAGAGAGCTGGAAAGCTTGTGGGTTAATAAAAACTTTATATTCTAACATGGTATTTCAGTCTTTAAGTTTCTTTTTTACGTCAACACATTTAAGTTTAAATGGCATTAAAACAATATGAAATGGTCAGCCGAGGTAAGTTAAGTGTGATCAGTTCACATTTTATAAGGATGCTTTACACGTTTGTAATTCAATCTCTCAGAATAAATTACCTGCAATATGAAGATTGGGTTCTTTCGAATATTAAATTATTAAGTAAAGCCTTCTGTGAGTGATGTCCCTATCTTCTGTTTGTTGTAGATTGCTCCTGACACCAGTGACAGGGAGAAGACACAGGGGCTCTGATTAACTCTTCCTTCCAAGTTGGTGATGTAAGAGTGAAGAATCAGAAAGTAAACAAACAAACAAAAAAGTAAACGTGTTTCTGTAAACAGAATGACAAAAGTTGTTATTAGAACCCTACAACTCAAGTAAACAGAATGACTAAAGTTTTTATTAGAACCCTACAAGTCACGTAAACAGAATGACTAAAGTTTTTATTAGAACCCTACAAG
>NW_013674892.1:21379-25630 GCF_000517525.1 Limulus polyphemus
TAAACAGAATGACAAATGTTGTTATTAGAACCCTACAACTCAAGTAAACAGAATGGCTAAAGTTGTTATTAGAACCCTACAACTCAAGTAAACAGAATGAAAAATGTTGTTATTAGAACCCTACAAGTCACGTAAACAGAATGGCTAAAGTTGTTATTAGAACCCTACAACTCAAGTAAACAGAATGACAAAAGTTGTTATTAGAACCCTACAACACACGTAAACAGAATGACTAAAGTTGTTATTAGAACCCTACAACACACGTAAACAGAATGAGAAATGTTGTTATTAGAACCCTACAACTCACGTAAACAGAATGACAAAAGTTGTTATTAGAACCCTACAACACACGTAAACAGAATGACAAAAGTTGCAACTTTTGTCATTCTGTTTACGTGTGTTGTAGGGTTCTAATAATTATTAAAACCCTACAAGTCACGTAAACAGAATGACTAAAGTTGTTATTAGAACCCTACAAGTCACGTAAACAGAATGACAAATGTTGTTATTAGAACTCTACAACTCACGTAAACAGAATGACTAAAGTTGTTATTAGAACCCTACAACTCACGTAAACAGAATGGCTAAAGTTGTTATTAGAACCCTACAAGTCACGTAAACAGAATGACAAAAGTTGTTATTAGAACCCTAAAAGTCACGTAAACAGAATGACAAAAGTTGTTATTAGAACCCTACAACTCACGTAAACAGAATGGCTAAAGTTGTTATTAGAACCCTACAAGTCACGTGAACAGAATGACAAAAGTTGTTATTAGAACCCTACAACTCACGTAAACAGAATGACTAAAGTTGTTATTAGAACCCTACAAGTCACGTAAACAGAATGACAAAAGTTGTTATTAGAACCATACAAGTCAAGTAAACAGAATGACAAAAGTTGTTATTAGAACCCTACAACTCACGTAAACAGGTGCATAATTTAAAAGCTAAATAAAACTTCACGACTTTCTGCTTCGTTTATTTACTCAGCTAACACAACGCTGTATGAAGGACTATTTACTCAGCTAACACAACGCTGTATGAAGGATTATTTACTCAGCTAACACAACGCTGTATGAAGGATTATTTACTCAGCTAACACAACGATGTATGAAGGAGAATGAAGTCTACTATGACAACATCCCGATTTAACTTTGGAAGATTTTAACAAAAGAAACGTTGATGCAGAACAGAAATGTTGAGATATAGAAATGTCATGTGTACTTGAAGGTCTCTGCAAAACGCAATGCACGTCTTCACGTTTCTTATTAGGGTTTTAGTACAGGTCTAACGTTATACACTAGAAAATTACCATGACTTGGGTTTAAACACTTCGGAAAGAAATGTACACACGAACAATGATCGAGGCTACACTTGAAAGAGTCATGAATGCCATGTGATGTCATTACAAAGGAAACACGCACACTGAAAGGAGAACTCATGGAGAATGATAACGTAAAAATTAAACCGCTTGAGTGCGTGTTTTTTTTTTCTTTTACAAACCATGTTCTAGGTACCTGTTACAAACAATTGGCTGCTGCCTATGGAACCAGCCAATAATTGAGAAGAACTTCACAAAACATGCTGTTAAAAAAGTACTAATTCTCTGTACTTAATGACTCCACCCAAGACTTATAAGACACATGGAGGAGGTGAACACTTCCTAAAATGTGATATTCAGGCCGTATGTTATATTTTTCATCCAAGCTGAATGTCAGCACTCGATGTCCAATATGGCGGGTGAACTATATACCACGTGACTTTTTGACGTCAGTGCAATAACTCTATACTCTGGTTTCAGCATGGTAGCTGTTTGTTACGTTGTTTTAAGGAATGTATTTAGATCTACCTCTCTACTACTATCTTGATTATCATCACTGATTCTCTAACACAACTATTGTTTTCTTGCTATGAATTATGAAGGATATTTTTATCAGTTCAGTTCTTTCTTATTTTATGGATACTTTTTTGTTGGTTCGGACTTAGTCTAGTGATTAGGATAGGCTGTGGAATGAGGGTTCATAGTTCGCGTCAGATTGTCGCAAATAATCACGTTCCGCACATTGGGGTTGTTGGTTCGTTATACGAGTGACAGTCAAATCCCAATAGTTGATTATAGTGGTCCAAGACTTGTTCTTATCTAGTTGTCTTACGTCTAGTCTGTCAGTTAAAATTAGAGACGACTAACGAAGAAATACTTTTCACAAATAGTTAAGAGTGGTGTGATATTTTTAATATCAGTGTACTGAGTGATACTGGTTGTATTGTCCATTAAAGCCTGGTTTAGCCTATATTTTTAATATGAGTGTACTGAGTGATACTGGTTGTATTGTCCATTAAAGCCTGGTTTAGCCTATTTGTTAGTGTGCCGGGCTCCAAATCTTAAGCTCCAAAGCTCGAGCTGCGATATGCTGTTGTACATACTCTACACTTTCAGTTGTAGAGGCGTTATAACTGTGACAGTTAGTCCCACTCTTCGGTTAAGATTAGCCAATAGGCAGCGCCTGGTGCTGTCTGATTGACTTCCTTCTTGTCAGCAGTGTTGAATTAGAGATAGCTGTCTTGGGGAGTCTAGGAACTGGCCCTTTAGCCCATGTGTCACATAAGGGGCTGTTCAAGTTAAAAATGCTATTACCCCCATAAAGATTTAATACTAAGCTAATTTATTCCATATTTAGCTGATCTAGCTATCAAAAAAGCTGTAATTAATGTTAAATATGTATTTCATCAGTTCCCATGCAGACGTCTTTCGTGTCTATATAGATTTACACTTGAAGAAGTGTTATAAATCGTTAAAACTTCATGTCCCAGATTTGAAGTGTTATAAATCGTTAAAACTTCATGTTCCAGATTTGAAGTGTTATAAATCGTTAAAACTTCATGTTCCTGATTTGAAGTGTTATAAATCGTTAAAACTTCATGTCCCAGATTTGAAGTGTTATAAATCGTTAAAACTTCATGTTCCAGATTTGAGGTGTTATAAATCTTTAAAACTTCATGTCCCAGATTTGAAGTGTTATAAATCGTTAAAACTTTTATTTATTGAAGACAAGTTCATAGACATGAAATGAAATTTAATAAGAGCACGTGTGTTTTCTATCAACAAAAGTGACCATGATGTCATTAAAGAGTCACTTGAACTCCATGTCACAAATTTAAGTAACTTGGAAGTGAAAACTGCCTTAGTGTCGAACCCTCGACCTTACTCGGTGTTTTGCAGCTAGAAGTTGAAAGTTTATATAAAGTTTATATATTATATAAAGTAGGTGATGAAGAACCAGATCAATAAAAACAATATATATAACTAGCGAACCCGTGGGTCTATGACCCACATTTACAGGGCCGCTATAATCAGAAGCGTAGGGGTATTATAAGGTTTAAAGTCGCTTGAAAAAAAAAGTTCCAATGATGCTAAAGGGTTAAAAGGTGCAAGTGAAAATGTCACGTGTGGGTAATATATTTCTGAAAAGGCATGATCAGTTTGTAAATATAAAAGTTATAGATATGTACGGAGCTTTTTCTCAAATATTTTGGGTGATTTTTGCCCGAAAAATTATTGGGACAGAATTTGGGAGAATTGACCCTCCGCGTCCTATGCCTATCGTTACAATGCAAATTTAATGCTTTAACTACTATTTAACATTGTTTTAGCTTAATGAGCGTTGCCACAATGATGCAAGCTTAATTTTTAACAAGTTAGAAAAGACAATTAGACACCTGCTTATTTACATGCACTAATGAAAATCAGTGCAAAAATTTGGGGTCCGCTTTTGGGGAACCCCAGTAAAAGTGTTATAGCGAAATATCCGAGTTCCGTAAGGGGTTGGCTGAAAAGTTTTACCTTTGCGAAAACCTCTGGACCGAGACGATTCGTTTAGTAATATTTAGAAGTCGGTGCGACCAGCGTTTTAGCAGGGGTTAATTGACCCCCCCCCCCCCACTTTGAAGCTTATTATATCGATGAGCCGTTCTATGTTTTACTTAATTTAATAATTTAGTGAATCTCTTCCAAAATATTTCACACTTTTGTCTGATAGCTGCCTTTGTAGTTGTAGAATAAAACAAATTTATCACGTTACAACGCTACATGTGAAGGTTAGTAGAATAAAACAAATTTATCACGTTACAACGCTACATGTGAAGGTTAGTAGAATAAAACAAATTTATCACGTTACAACGCTACATGTGAAGGGTGGTAGAATAAAACAAATTTATCACGTTACAACGCTACATGTGAAGGGTGGTAGAATA
>NW_013674893.1:0-2223 GCF_000517525.1 Limulus polyphemus
TTATATATACTGGCAATCATTTTCACAATGTTTTAACAATATAGTATTCTATAAATCATTAATTTCTGTCACACAGACTCACCTTGTATCTTTCACAACTGGCAGTAAGGAAGGAGGAATATTCAACATGTTAATAAGCCAGCTTGCCCAGCGCATCTTGGAAGACAATATAGTAATTTACAGTACAAGTTAGCAGTGTTTACTCATGTAAAAACTAATCACAGCAAAAGTGAAGAATAAACAGCTACCTATCTGTTGTCAGCATGATGATGAGACAACAGGTAACTATTGGTTAGGATCATCAAAACTTAACAAACAAATTGTCCTTGGCATGTTCAGAAACTAGAATACACTAGGAATCATAAAGGTCAAAGTGCAAGATTACAAAATATGTCTGTCTTCATGATAACTAGTTTATTACTTAATTAAAAGCCAGGACCACTAAACCTGATGAGCAACTTTCTGAAACAAAATACTCTTGACATAAACAAAAGGTTAACGGTTTACAAACACTAAACCTTATGAACAAAGTGTATTGAACATATTCTGGAACTAGAATACAATGAGAATAAAATTGGATGAGGTTTGAGATTAGTAACTTTACATTTTTTTTTATTTTTACTTAATGATAAGTGTCCACATCAATCTTATATTGTAATTAAAAGAGTTTAAATTAAGTACACATTAATTAATATGATTTGACAATAATTATAACCTATGCACAATATAAGCAATTAGATAACTTGAAATTTGCAATGACTATCACGTTGAATCATTTACTGTAAGTACATTTGCTATGATCAGTATTTTTCTTACGGAATAGAATCAAAAGTTAGCTACAACATAATTTATCAATTTTAATTTCAGACACAGTAAGAATCATTTAAAAATTTTTCTCACTTAATGATGTACAATTGCATTACTAACAGTCTTAAAAATTAAAATTTGTACTGGTCCCATAATACCAGAGAAAACACATATCATGGAAGAAAGTTGCATCTGTTCAAGTAACATTTTACTAAAAATTAGATTACAACATGAAAAGCTGATCAGATTGAAGAATTAAAACGAAATAAGAAATATTTTTAAGCTGTATTACTAATAATTAACACAATGAATATTTTTAATTTTGAGTTAGGTTTTAAAGCTGACACAAGAGAGTTGCACAGATACTATAATAAGCAGTTTTAGCCATTTCCTAATTGATTGTATAAATTAAGACGATCAAATATTTTTAGAAATTACAAAACCTAGATATACTCAAATGACCACTCTGGAAAGCATAAGCAATTTTGGTGACATATATAATCAAAAAATAACAATAAAACATTAAAAAGTAAGTGCAGTCAAATGTGTTTAATAGTCATATTTAAAAGTTACATATTAAACTGTTTACAGTAATTAATTGAATATACAGTCTCAAAAAACTATTAATATTTAAATAACTATAAACATATCATATTGGTCATGTGCTCTTCTTGAATACATTTATTACCTGAAATGGGTCATACATTCCACTAATTGAAGCACATGAGCTGTCAGTGACATGAACTTTGCCTCCTGTAAGTTTCCATAACAACCAAGTGTCCAATGTTCCAAACATAGCTTGTCCCTCCACTGCTCTTTCTTTAAGCTTTGTAGCATGGAGGTCACAAAGAATTAAACTCATTCCTAAATACTATGTTTATTTAAATATATTAGTATTTAGTATATAAAACTAACTACATATTGTAATAACCTCTTCTAATACAAAGCCATGCCAAATGGGAAAAATAAGTTTGTGAAGTATGTGAAACTTAAATATAATAGGACAGTAAAGATTTAAGCTATCATTTGATCAAAGAAAAAAATAAGAACATACACATAAAGGAAAAATACCTATCAATTACTTTAGTAGATTAGAACTGTTTAAACTATGTATTTTAATCATAACTTCTCAGTTTCCCCATTAAAAAAAGATGTGCAGAAAAAACAAAAAATAAAGCATTTATGTGGTACTTAGAAATTGAATGATTAATTTTTAAATGCTAACATATAAAAATATTAGGCCTAAAAGCAAATAATGTGTAACATGTCACTATAATATACACTTGGAATATGTTTTAATACAAATAAGATGTATTAGGTCATCAAGAAATTAATGTTGCTTTTTTTCAGATTAAAAAACTTGAACAACTTATATATAAAAACAAAACATTTATTAAATGAAATAATCTCCATTCT
>NW_013674893.1:3039-18700 GCF_000517525.1 Limulus polyphemus
TAGGGGAGAACTTCCCAACCCAACTCCATAATCTTGTGTTCCGTCAAATGTGCCACCAATGGATGTGCATTGTCATGGAGAAAAAGAACACCTTTCTGATTGACGAGTGAAGGGTGTTTCTGATGGAGGGCTTAATTTAAATGTTCTAGTTGCTGACTATAGATCTCTGCATTGAGAGTTCGCTGTGGATTGAGAAGTTTGAAATGAATTTCTCCTTTGATGTTCCATCAAATGCAAAGCATCACCTTCTGTGGATGGAGTCTAGGTTTTGGGGTTGGAAGTGGTTTTTGTCTAGGACTGAGCCATTGTTTCTGGGGTTTAATATTTGCATAGAGAATCCATTTTTCATCACCAGTGACAATTCTGTCCAAAAATGGTTCACGGGCATTACTCACCAGAAGAGACGAAGCAAATATTTCAGAGATATGTAAGAGTTTCATACTATTAGATCGTCAAGAAGTTAATGTCTTGTTTTGGAACATATTCATTACCCCCCCCCCACCCCAAAATGTACATCACTTATAATAGTTAAATGAACTGCCTAAACATCACATTAGTGTAGTCTATATAATATGTAAAGTTTGGTATACTCTAGTCCCTTATAGTTATGGCAAGTGATGTGACACACGTTCGGCATGTAATGCTCTTTGAATACAAGAAGGGAAACAATGCCTCTGTAGCCACAAAGAATATCAAAGAAGTTTATGGAAATGTTTTGAACGTTAGTAGGTGTCAATGATGGTTTTGGCAAATTTCTTTCAGGTGACTTAAAAACTGTGATGGCAGGGGCCGACATGTTGGAATTGATATTGATGCTTTGAAGATGCTTGTTGAGTCTAACCCAAGGTAACACACTCGTGTTTTCTCATGAAACAATATGTAAACATCTAAAGAATATGGGAAAACTCCATAAGGAAGGTGTTTGGGTGCCTCATGAACTCTCCAATGATCATCATTTCCAATGTGTGAATGGTTTTAATACAAATAAGATGAGTATGCAACTCTAACATACCTTTGAAATATGCTGTAATATCCAAAGCAATCTCATAACAACCTGGTAAAAAAAAAAAAAGAATATCATGTATATTATCATAATAAACATGCATGTTTTATACAACTTTCTTTCAAGAGTTCAAATAAATCACTAAGAATAAAGTAGTAATTGTACATTTGCCTGAGTAGAGTGAAATGATCAGTATATTTAAGTTAGAATTAAAATAGAAATGCTACATACAAGTGAAAATATCTTTCTTAAAAAAACTTCATTTACTCCTATTACTTATTCCATTAGGGAATATTTCATTCAGCTGGAAGATGAAGAAAGGTTCAAGATTTTCACACTTGATCTTTCCAAGTTTTGCGAGACACTCAAGTGTGAATGAAACTGAAATGTGCAGAGCTGAGGTAGTTTGCAGTGCTTCAACATAACAAGTTCAGGAATATTCAAGGCCATCATATAATCTAAATATTGCCTTGTATATAAATATTTAGAAACATTTATAGCGTTGAATGAAATGAATAATGCAGTCTAACATAAATATACTGCCTTTTTATTAAGATTGTGTAAGTGCTACTAAATAAACATCAGTAATCTATGGAAATGGTAAAAAGATGTTCTGTCCACTTGGTTTGATTTGCATCATCAGATTTAATGTTGTCTTCTTGCAGTTTGAAATGTACTAAATGATTTGAGGTATAGCTCCAAGAAATAAACAAGTGTAAGTAATACTGAATGTCTGCATCAAACATCTAAATTAAATAATTGATCTTAGATGGCTTATAAATTAATATTTACAAATGTAAAAAAGGGCCATACAATTGCTTTTAATTTATGAGCAGAGAAAACATACATCATAATTTAAATATATTACCAATAAATTTCAGTTAATTTTACTCAACAGTTTCATTTTTCATTCACAGTAAATCTTGCTGCATTTAGAATGATGTACTTGCAAAAACTGCACAAGATATAAAAATGTGATCTCACTAGTGAATTTTGCTTCTGAGGAAATGAAAAAACTTAAGAACCTCAAAACAGTACCCAGACCTATTATATGCTCAATGTAGACCTTATCGCTTGCAATTTTATCATCTTTTTGTGTACAGTTTTACTACACTTTTTTTTTTAAAGAAGAAAAACAAGAAGAGATGGAATGTTTATTGTTACATTTGCATGCACAAACACATCCTACCCATTAAAGCTCTTATCCACCATTACAGTGTTACTAGGGTCACACCTTTCTGTCATTTTCCAATTCCACAACCCATCAATAATTGTACCATCATATACTGATGTCAAATAGGAAACCAAGCCTCTGGGTGTTATGCCAGCTAACAGCTTCACTATGTTGGCATTCTTGTAGTTTGATCAGGTTGATTGTTGCCATATAGGAGCTTGTGACTTTAATTAGTATTTTTGTACCATAAAAATAAAAATTTAATCTATCTGCCTCATTTGACTGATTTGTACAGGAATACTGAGAAGATACTGGATCTTTTCTCAGTCTCTGAACCAAAAGTTTATCAACTTTAAAAATACAATCATTTTTATTCTTTCAAAGCAACAATCATGCTATCAGTTAATTAAATTATTTTACTTAGGGTTATTTTTGAAAAATTATTTCTGAAAACCAATAAACCTTCTTCGACAATACGTACCTATGTTATTATATACCTTCAGTGATATCATAAGTAACCCTACCAGCAAGTGATTTGTAATCATGGAAATGTTCACTTAAGAATGCAATGTTTCACTTAGCTACACATCCAAGTAAAGTGCCATGTTATTTGGTGAATTAGATTAATGAAATATTTTACAAGCAACTTTAAAATAGCATTTTTAAATTGAAATAACAAGTTAAGAAGTAAATCACTTTTATTTTCCCACTTTTTGCCACAATAAAATTTTATTTCAGTATTCAAAGCAGTAGTTGAAGTGATTAGAAGATTAGAACCAATAAAAATAAAGTATTCAGGTAGTCTAACTGACATAATGGGTAGAAATGAATAAAAACCCTATAATCCGAGTGCTTTTAAAAGATGGACCTTTTGAAAGTACTTGAGTTATAGGGTTTTTATTCATTTCTATCAAGACTTCTTGAACCTACATGTTTTTCTAACATCATGACATAATGGGTATTTAGTGAAACAAGTTCTATTTACAATTATATCTGTTAAAAGTTAAAATGCCAAAGTTAAGCATGTTAAATATCATAGTTCAAGAGAGTTTTATGTTCGACATATGAAATTGAAAGCTACCAAATTAGAAATAACATTCAGATTGAGTAAATAAAGTTATCGATTTATCCTTTTATAGTAATTATGTATGAATACATATTTTCATTGGGTGGGAAAATGCTGTTAACCTGTGACAAAAGTCAAAACACAGAGTTACAGCCTAATCAGGAGGAAAAAAAGATAACATCTGCTACTAAGAACATTAAGTATACAAGATTTGGAATATTTTTAATTTAAATCTAATTATTAAATATTAACTTTTTTCTTTCTATAATTAGATTTTAACTACTAACTAGCTTTATCCTTTGTTTAGAATGCTAATCTGCTGCTTTCTTCAAGAAAGAAATTATACATCTAGTCATAAAAAAATACTAACTAATAATTAGACTTAGGTGAGTATATAGAATACTACCTATGACAACAAAGTATAATAAATTTATAATTGAAACTTAATTTTGCCAATGAAAAAAGTATTTATTATATTTTAAAACTAAAAACATTTATTGTCATACAAATTTAAACTGATGACCACGGTAGCAAGATCCTATAATGAAGTGGTCTTACAATTGGTAGTTTCTATCAATACAGGGAAAGTTTAACAGCTGCTAATATTGCAATTACTGGTATATCTAATAACTGTATTCTTACATACGTGTATAATATTGTTAATCACTTCTATTAATAAAATTTGCAAAACTATGAAAAGACATCTTACCATTCCTGACCGAAAATGTAATTTACTCGCTGCCAAAAAGCGTTTTCTTCTGGTGATAAAGTGCAAAAACTTAGCCCCTCTTCTTAAAAACTATGCAAAGAAAAAAAGCAAGTACATTACTAACATTAAAACTGAAATATAATCTTATTATTAATACAAAAAAAAGGGATACAATTAAATAATCACACAGACATTTCTTGATTATAAGTATGTGTGTGTGACTTACAATCCAAGAAATGAAGATAATTCACTCATGAAGTTTAAAAACTAAACATTAGCCTTACAAAAAAAAAATATAAAAAAAATACATACATGCATACTTGAAAACTTAAATATTTATAGATTATTCAAAGTTCGAAAATATATTTAGTATACTTCATAAGTTGGAAAAAATTATTGAAACCAACTTAAAAACTAACTGGGCATCCACATTGTAACAATGGGTTCTTTGTGATTTTTGTTAGAAAAAAAATTCCTATACATGATATAAAACTATCTTAATGATATAAAACTAATCATGGATAAGACATTTTATAGTACCTGAAATTCTAATCAACAAATTCATGTGTATCTAACAAGCTCTTTTCCATGCACATGAAGCATTCATTCTCAGGATCTTTCTAGTTTTATGTTCAATATCAATTTCTAACTAAATGCATAACAACACCATCACTGACAGATTCTTCATATGCAACTCCTACTTTTGGAGATTTTCAGTAACCTTGAATAATTACATTTCTAATTTTAAAAGTACACTCATTTCATTTATTCCTGCATTTTGTCACATACATTTTTTTCAGTAAAAATCCACACCCATATATATAAAACCAATCTTAAATGCAAGATTGGTCAATTGTTGAGATTTATTTAACTATACTACGATTTATATTACCTTCATCTTCAAAGAGTTGTTCCACATTTTACATAAACTTTCTGATCTAATATCCTTCCATGTGATGAAATTATGAAATGGCCGTCCCGACTCTCTAAAATTGATAAGATAGCATTTTTACTAGCCATTAGTTACAACTTTCTGGCACTCTTCTAATAGTCAAAGGTTATTTCCTTCTGCTAATTCTTAACATACTATGATTTTTGCAAACTGCTCATGAAATATGTTGAGGTTTTAAATAATAACTACTTGAAATGCCATTTTGTTATTGGAAAAGCTACAAAAAACATGTATATAATTTTTGAAGTTTTAAACATACTGAGTTAATAAATTTGCGTACATAAACATTGTAAATAATTAAAACTAATATGCATTTAACATGCTTGTATATGCACCATATAATCAAATGTGTTTACCATCCAACAAAGTTCATATCACCAAATTACAAAGTACACTAATTTTTTTGTTAGTTGCATTCCCAATGTAGGCTTACTGCCTAAAATTTCGAATTTACTGACATTCCCAAAATTATTAAAATTACAAGTTCTTTTTTTTTTATTAATACTTGCTCTAGCTGTTTTCAACCTAGGAAGTTGAAAAATGAGAACAAAATAAATCGAAAAATTTAAACTGGCTATAATATCAATTAAGGTTTACATTACAATGGTGGTTTGAGTTTAAAATCCAATATTTTACCAAGTCTTGAGAGCTAGTGTATAATTGATCATAAAATATTTGACCTTTAGTTAAATAAAAATGAAGGGTTGGGCCAACTATATAAATGTAATATAGAACCAAGTTATACTAATGATGTCCACAAAATGTATAAAGATTGTTTATTAATGTCAATATTTAAAGGAAACATCTTACATATTTGGTCATAATTACGTTTTTTAAGTTGAGTTGAAAAACTATTTTGTCATTGGGCTTACACATAGGTAAGTGCAAGATGCACTAGTAATGTCAATAGAATTATCTTGCAAAGCAAAGGATAATTTTTACATTATGCACATACATACACACTTGAAGTCTACATTATGTAATAAAATATGCTTCCTAGTCGAACTTATTAAATGAAACAAACTGGTGCACATTTAGTAGTTCTTTTCAATGATCATTTCATATAACACAAACTAAGGCCTTGTGAATTGTACATAATTTGCTTTTTTTTTTTCTTTTTTCTTTCTGTAAACTGTTAATATTGTTGCATCAGCGAGGTCACGTGACTAGTGTCACGCCACCCGTTTTCTAGAACTATCCTGTTCCTTCGGGAGTGCTCTAGTATTTGCTAGATTGGGGGTGGTCTGGTATATATAAGATGGTCACAGCGTGACGTGATAATGTGTGAAGGTAGTGAGTAATTGAACTGCAGTCAGAAAGTATTGTTGAAGTTAACGTTCGTCGTTATAGCGTTTGTTATAGCACGAATGTTGAAAATAAGTGTATCGTAAAGTTGTATTCGGAAAGAATAAACCAGTTTTATTAAGTAAGGACTTGTGTCGCTAAAGTTTCGTCGAAACGAAGTTACGGAAAATTAATTAACAAATGGAGACGTAACAATATGTTCTACACCATTTGGTTACTTGTAATCTCATCATACACCTCTGGTTGAAAAACTATGAAACAAGAATAAAAGTAAATGTAAAGGATGTTATAATAAACAATTTTCTGAAATGCATGTAACAACTGGTTCTCAGATTTCATGACATCATTTATCATGTTTTTCAAATGCATCTTCTCAATTTTCTGTGTAAACGTTTTTTTTTTGTGTTTTTTTTTAAAAGGCATAAAATTCAAATTATTACTATTTATTTTAACACATGCATTAATTTTATATTAAACTAGGTTTAGTTTCTAAAAGAATAAAGAGAAAAGTAAAAGCAAACACGGAAATCTTTCATTAATACTTTTTGACATTAAATAACATTAATTCTTTACCTGTCCCAATTTGTAAATGTTCCCCTATGTGTGCTTATTCCAATACAAGCAATCTGATCAGGTTTTACTCCAGCACCTAACAAAAGAAAAAAACTAAACAATTTTTTTATGAAAATATTCAATCACTGCATTTTTAGAAATAGCAGCTTTCTCACTCATAACAATGATTAAAAATCAAGTATGCAAAATAAAAACAGATTCTTCGAAAATAGAAATAAAATGCTTATTTCTGTAAACATGAAAGTTGCTCTTTTGCACATAATATAAATTTCAGAAGAATATCACAAAAAAACCAATTAAAATTTTGTAGCTAAATGTAAAAAAAAAAAAAAAAAAAACTAGTTTTTAACACAAATTTGTTCTAACCAATTAAAAACTAAAACAAATAGAAGCATCATATTGTTTTGATAAACATGTTACTATACTCCATAAATTCATTATTGATGTTTTAGCAAAATTTGTAATTTTGCTATCATTAACTATGAAATAAAATTAACCTTACCAGTATGTTTACAATTGAAAGTTTCACTTATGGTAATTATATTTTATTCCTATATTGCATATGCAATTCAATATAAGCATGCTTGATCAGCTCTCAACTAAGAAATTTTGCATAGGTTAAAAAAAAATTACACTTGTGCTATAAGATAATTTTAACATACTTTGTATCCCGTCTTTCATAACTTCAATAAAAGTTTTCCACAAAACACCTGGCTCAAGTTCAACCCACCCATGGTATGGAAACTGCAGCTTCATCTATGGGTGAAAGCAAGATTTATTTTTTCTTTACAAACTTTATATTTCAAATAACTTGCCACTGACTATTAATCAGATGATTTTTTTCAAGTCACATACTTTTGCATCACAGTTTCAATGTTTCATAAAAAACTTAACATATCAAAACATTTACAATCAATAACTGATGGAAGTATCCTGCTTCATTTGTATGCCAGTGTAGTGACTGCCAACTTACGTGTTTTACTTAACTATGGATCTTAACCATTAACTATAAAAATTTTAAAAAGGTAACAAAAGAAAGCTGTAAGTTACTACAAACAAATTAAACCATTCTGGTATAAAATAAACATTTATTTATTCAGTTTAGTTATCTCAACCTGACATTAATACACCAAGAAAGAAAAAAAATCCAAGATATGTTTAAGCCCACAGCAAAAAAAAGAACATGCCAGCTAAGCCAATTATTATTCCAATTCTTAAAAATGAAAAGAAAAATTCAGTTTTTAGTCTACAGTTAATTTTTTTTATTATTTGTGTGCATGCGTGCATCAGTATTCACTAAATCTAGACAAATTCAAAGTTGAATCACATGTAAACAGATTAAAGATTTCCTATACTTAGAAAAAATGGTGTACTTTCTCAATAGTTACAATATATATGAGCTATGCACTTAATAACATTTCACATTTTAGTAATACTAACAAAGAGTGCTAAAACAGTATGATAACATACATGTGCCATTTTCTTAAAGTTACAATATCTTTATACTACAAATACATAATAAGCAAACATGTCTGATTGTTAGTTCCTCATTTAAAATATTACAAGATAACCTAACTGATTCTTTACTCAAAAATTTACAACTAGTAAAATAAAATTATAAAATATAAAAAATAATATCAATCTCTCAGCTAGATAGCTTTTGCCATCAAATGTGAATTTTAAGCAAAAATAAAAAAATAATAATGCATGCAGTTTATTTTTAAGACAGACTTAAATTTGATTTTAAGATGACAAATCAGTATCTAAGGTAAACCTTTTTTTTTTTTTCTTATTCTTATACATGTATAAATACACACAAAGATGTACCTACTACGCCATGTCCTTCCCCTCTGATATTAGCATATTTATCATAGATGTGACAACGAACATTCATTGTGCCAACATCCATAGCAAGAACAAATTTTTCAGGGTCAAACATATCATCACTCATCTTAGTATTGGTTACCAGAGGACACTAAACATGTCCCTTAAAAACTAAGGATCTGAAAAATACACGAAAAAAAGGCAAAATCATTCATAGCAGAATACTAATCAAATATTTAATAAACTATATTGAAAAATATTACTACCAGCTTTGTAAACTTGGACCAAGAACTGTTGATCATGATACTACTATATGCTTGAAATGTACCGAAATACAGTTACAATTATGCTTTCCACTACAATGTTTATTCTAAACAATTGTTAAATATGACAGAGAAGCTTGCGAATAGCAAAAGTTAAAGTAAAAGCTATACGAATAAAAATTAAGTAAATTATGCACAGTTTCCAGTTCCATTCACTACTAAACAAGCACTACAAAAATATATTAACAGCAAGTTGTAAAGACCAAATTGGTTATCAAACTGCCATACCAATAGCACAATAATTTTCAATGAAATGTGGGTCTATTCTGTACAAGTTATAACATAACACCAGTAAGGCGTACCATTGAATCACTTTCTTTCGTACCATTTTTAATTTTTTAATTTCATACTTAAGGTTCACTTCATTAACTAAAAGCTTTAAACTTAATACACATTTTCTATTTCAGCAGGTATAATACTTTCCTATTATAGTCTGTAAAGATTTTTTTTACCTATTTTCATTAACTTCTTGTATAAATCCGTATTAAGTGTTCTTATATAAAACAAGTTTTCTACGTTGACATGATAATCATAAACTTTAAAGTAGCTACTTAAGTATTAATAAATCTATTAAAACTCATTTTTTCCTACGTAAGAAACAGGTTATTTCTTTTCTTTTATATTTGTTGAAACTTAATGAAAATATTTAACCTTTCTTTTTTATATATATTATAAACAAGGTTATAAATTTTAACTTACTCTATTTTCAATGAACACGATATCTCGACACTCGTCAAATCTCTCAGTGACTCGTATCACAACCAGCACCGGGCAGAAAGCACGTGTCAGAGAACAATACTTTCAATGTCATATGATCATGCAACCTTCTGTTCGAAATACTGACGCATCGTAATATAGTGGGCTAGACATCTTCAATATTTTAATTTGAATCTTAGCTAGAGGGCGCATGACGTTAAGCTCAGGTAAGTTTGTGGGAGTAGATCTAAAAAGTGCTACATGATGTTACCATAATCAGGTAACTTTCCGAAGCAATTAGTGACAAAGCTACGATATAAATGGACAATGAGCGAGTAGTGAATGAGTGTAAAGTGTCAAGCAGTCAGATTTAGTTCAATGAACTACTTAGTATTAGGGAAGTATTTGGATCAGTGTTATTATTGCGCATATTCACTTAGTTGTTCAATCAGCCATGAAATTGTACAAAAAAGTTAATTTTTACGCTAGTCGTAGTACAATTACATGCACTGCATACCTGTTTGAATGTCATTTGTACACTTGAGTCTGCAAAGAACAAGTTAGAACAGAGTACAAGTGAAGGTAGCTTGTAACTTGTGGAAACGTTAAGAAAGAAAGAAACGAATTTATTATTGTTAGGTTTGTTTGTTTGTTTTGAATTTCGCGCAAAGCTACACGAGGGCTATCTGCGCTAGCCGTCCCTGATTTAGCAGTGTAAGACTAGAGGGAAGGCAGCTAGTCATCACCACCCATCGCCAACTCTTGTGCTACTCTTTTACCAACGAATAGTGGGATTGACCGTCACATTATAACGCCCCCACAGCTGAATGGGCGAGCGTGTTTGGTGGGACGGGGATTCGAACCCGCGACCCTCAGATTGCGAGTCGAGTGCCCTAACCACCTGGCCATGCGGGCCGTATTGTTAGGTGGACTAGTATTTGAATCATTTTCACCATAACAACAGCATTACAACAAATGTGTCAGGAATGGAATCATTTTGGCGAAAATAAAGTAGAACTTTGGATATACTTCATAATACTTGAGTTGAACTTCAATTGTGAAGATCACGAAGTCACGAATTGATCACTTACTTGAGATGAGGGGAAAAAAATCGAAAGAAGGCCTAAAATAATACCAGGAAGAATGAAACAGAAAATCAAAACAAGTGTAGAAAGAAGAGAACAATCGTTGTGGGCTCTATTTTCAATGTTTTGTTGGATAGTCAACATGGTTTCACTAAGGGAAAATCTTGCCTTACAAATATTTTAACATTCTTTGAGAAGGTTACTGCTTATGTAGATGAGGGTAAGGGTGCAGATTTGGTGTATCTGGATTTTCAGAAAGCATTTGATAAGATGCCACATAAAAGGCTTGTAAAAAAAATTAGCTCTATAGGTGTGGGGGATAAGTTAGCATATTGGATAGAAGATTCGCTGGATGGAAGAAAGCAGAAGGTTGTTACAAATGGAGCTCAGTCAAACTGGATTAATGTCACAAGTGGAGTATCTCAGGACTCAGTCTTAGAACTTTTGCTCTTTTTGATTTACATCAATGGCATAGATGAAGGAATAGTTAATAAATTACTTAAATTTGCAGATGATATTAAGGTCTTGGGTGTTGCTAGCTGTGAAGAGGATGCTGCTGGTTTACAAAAGGATTTAGATAATTTAGTAAGTTGGGCAAATAAATGGCAGATGGGTTTTAATTGTAATAAATGCAAGATGATGCATGTGGGTTATCATAATTTGGATGGGAATAACCTTAACAGTGTTATGAAGGAAAGAGATCTTGGTGTAATAGTCAATCAGTCTCTAAAGCCATTCAAGCAGTGTGCTGTTGCTAGTGGTAGGGCAAAAAGGGTTTTAGGTTGTATCCATAGAAATATTGAATGCAAGTCTTAAAAAGGTTATACTTTCATTATACAGGTCACTGGTTAGGCCACATTTGGAATATTGTGTTCATTCTTGAGCTCATTACCTTAGGAAGGACATTGAATTGTTGGAAAGGGTTCAGAGAAGGGTCACTAGAATGGTGCCTGGGATGGAGGGGTTGTCATACGATGAGAGGCTGAAATCTCAAAAATTGTTTTCTATTGAAAAAAGAAGAGTTAGGGGGATCTGATTGAGGTGTTTAAGACTGTAAAGGGAATTCATGGTGTTGATATATCATCTTTTTTTATATTAAACAATGAGAATAGTAGGACTAGGGGACACAAGTATATATTTTTGCAAGGTAGGAGTCATCTTCAGCTAAGACTGTTTTATTTTTCTAACAGGATGGTTAGCCTTTGGAATGGGTTGCCTTCTGATGTTGTAGAGGCAGTAAATTTAAGTGAGTTTAAGAAAAAGCTTGACAAGTATACGAATGAAAAGGGCTGGGTTTAAAATATTTTTATTTTATTTTTTTAAATCATTTTAATTTGGTTTTGAGGATGGAATGGCCAAGATGGACCAATAGGTCCCATGTTGTCCCAAAATATCATGTTATGTTATTTAGAATACATCAGCTATATTCCTTTAGGATTTAATTCATTGTTTTTAATGAAATATAAATGAATAGCTGCTGAAAGCTGGAGGTGCACAAAAGGAAATATTAGAATTATAGTAATGGTTTAATTTCTGTTGTTGGGGGTTCATTTGAATTATTCAGTAAAAAGGAAAATGCAAAGTCCAATCCATTTAATGAAAGTGTTTTTATTACTTTAACTTCAACTTCAACAAATCAACTCTATTAAAATGTTCACTAATAAACCTGAGTTTACATTAAAACTAAAACAATTACTTACTAACTTCTCTCATACATAAGACACTTTCCCATATCTCTAGTACTTTGTTGAAACACAAGCTCAATATTCATAGAACTGAATTAACACACAACTGACATATGAACAAATTTGTCAACTTAATAAGTAATCCAATCTACTGTTAAAAAGATTCAATCACTAATTAACCAAATTCTACTCCAATATAACTCAAGTTTTATACCATTCAAATAATTTCTCAAGTTTTCCAGAAAGTTCTATAGTCATTAAACTATGCTTATCACATGCTGTGAAAACTTCCTCTGGCAAAACAATATTACCAATGTCTACATTAAAAAACTGCCTACAGCAGAATGACTTAATTTTGATTTAAAGAACATGATGTAAATAGTACAATTTTTTGAATGATTAAATTTAACTAAACAAAAGTCAGGATTTAGGTTTTATGGAATTAGATAAATACTAAAGTTAAAATGATTATGTCAGAATACTGAGTTTTGGAAATTACAGGAAATGTTGATAAGTTTGAGAAAAAATTGTCTAAATGTAGACTCATTCTTTCAGTGTCTTAGAATACTGGGAAAATTGTATATGCTAATTATTTTATAAAGTCTTATTCTATAATTTCATGAAAACTTTTATTGAACTTCTTCCTTATTTAGATGATAAGGTTTTAGATATTTACAAGATTGTCACTCAGTGAGCCAAAGGCCTTCATGTTCATTCTTATGCTTACTCATAATATGAAAACATTAGTAAATTAAATATGATACCACTGTCTTTCAGTAATCGCTGAGTGTCATCAAGTTCTTGACAACTTTGAGTCAGTCGATTCTGAAGCTGATGTAACCTGCTCATTTGTTGCGCTACATTTTCATGGCGGTTCTGTTGGATCTGTAGTCGAGTTTCTTGTTCCTTGAATTTGTTTTCTAATTCCAGTTTATTCATCTGAGAATGGTATAAAATCTTTGTTATACTATAATAATATTTTCTACTCAACAGAATTATTTTGTTACCATAATTTCACAACAACATTAAAAAACATAATTTTACTTAAAAATTCTCTTTTCATTCTGAAAATGAGGATTGTGGGATATTAACTCTTAGCAGTCCAGAAACCAAAGTGAAATGGTGCTACAACACTTCTAGAATTATATAAAAATAAACAATGTTGTAATTTACTCATGTATGTAGAGCAAATTTAAATTTTTCTCTTAAGTTACTTTGTTGTACTTATATCATATTAACCTAGCAACAGTAAAAACATCAAGTAAAAGAAAATACAGGTATATAAAACAAACGAAAAAAATTTCTACACACTATTATAAAAAATTATTTCAAATGTGTTTTTTAGGCTAACTTCAAATTATGATGGAATGTTTGATATGAACAATGCCCGCTCAACACATTTTTAGCACAAAAAAATTACATGTTATAATTATAACAAGTGTTTAACCATTAACTATGAATTTTAAGGCTGTAGAAAAAAGCTAATTCTCCTGAAAGAAGGTTGATAATTGACTCTATCAATCTTAGAAGTAATGAAACCTCTGAACAAAAGAGTTGGTGGGTGATAACTTTACGGGTTACAAAAGTTACCCAAAACGTTAATGTTTACTGACTATTTTGTCCATTGAATTCAGTTCTGTTGTAGTCAATACCAATCTTCTCTAATCATGAAAACACTAAATCATCTGTGAAAACTAATTCTACTTCTAGTTATTTTTAATTAATTAATGCCTATTTTTATATTATGTATACCATTACACAATAAACAGCAACAAAACATACAGGTATAAAAGAATATTAATCTTATGAACTCATTTTATTAAGTTTTTTATGAAAAACATACATATTAAAGCAAAAAGAAAGGAAATATATTAACAAATTAGACAGGATGTCAGCAAATGAGGATCCAAATCAAAACTTAAGTTGTTGCACCTGGATATGCAACAAAATCATTAGCATAACTACAAAAGATGCCCCCCCCCCACATAAAAGTAATTGGGACCCCTATATTTATTCCCCTTGTCAGCAATTCTTTAAGTTTCTCAGGCCCTTTGTCCCCCCTCCCCACACAATTCTGGGGGCTGCAGGGGCATACATATACCAATGAACAAAATATGAACTTACTAAAACTTCATTCAGATATAGCTTGATTCATAAAGTTCTTAATTTACATTTTATTTTACTTTTCTACATACCTGGTAATAAACTTCAGTATCCACTGCCAAAACCAGTACTTATGAAGTGTATTGGCTACCTAGCATTACTGTAAGACTGTCTTTATGCAAAGAAACCCAGCCCAAGCTGTAACATTTCTCACTTCGCCTTTGTAATATTACCATATTTATTTTGCTTGTATGCAAGTAAATGTGAGAGATAAGAATTATAAGCATACTTAAACTTTGTGCTTGTTGCTAAGACATCCAATAAGAAATTAGATATTTTTCTGTAGCAATAACTTGCAGACCACTGCTATATGACTGGTAATTATAGTCACTCTGGGTATACTTTTTGTTTGTTAGAGCATCTTAAAAACAAATAGTAGGTATGATTTAATTAAAGAGAATATGCAATAGTATATGCAAACATTCATAGCATATACATATCTATATTAATTACTGGATTGATGTCACAAGTGGGGTACCTCAGGGCCCAGTCTTAGGATCTTTGCTCTTTTTGATTTACATCAATGACATAGATGACAGGATAGTCAATAAATTACTTAAATTTGCAGATGATATTATGGTCTTGGGTGTTACTAGCTGTGAAGAGGATGCTACTGATTTACAAAAAAATTTAGATCATTTAGTGAGTTGGCCAAATAAATAGCAGATGGGTTTTAATTATAATAAATGCAAGATAATGCATGTGGGTTATCATAATTGGAATTATAAAGTATAATTTGGATGGGAATAACCTTAATAGTGTTATGAAGGAGAGGGATCTTGGTGTAATAGTCGATCAGTCTCTATAGCCATCCAAGCAGTGTGCTGTTGCTAGTGGTAGGGTAAATAGGATTTTAGGTTGTATCTATGGAAATATTGAATACAAGTCTAAAGAGGTTATACTTTCATTGTACAGGTCACTGGTTAGGCCACATTTGGAATATTGTGTTCAGTCTTGGGCTTCTTATCTTAGGAAGGACATTGAATTGTTGGAAAGGGTTCAGAGAAGGGTTACTAGAATGGTGCCGGGGATGGAGGGGTTGTCATACAACAAAAGGCTGAAATCTCTCAAATTGTTTTCTCTTGAAAAAAGAAGAGTTAGGG
>NW_013674893.1:19504-24035 GCF_000517525.1 Limulus polyphemus
TAACATTTGTTCTAAAAGTTAGGCCTAATAAATCTAAATCTAGAATTGACGAGGAACGGTTATATCTAGATTTGGGAATATTCAATACATGGCGCTTTCAATCTATTCACCCAAATCTAGGGTCTAGTTTACATGTATAAAGCTAAATTTCTGTCATTATTAATACATCTAGACCAAAACCTAAGACTAAAAAGATGGAAATAACATGCCTAGCATTAATGATAGATCTAGATGTACTAGCAACTTAATCTAGGAACTGTAATCTAGCACCACTAATTAATTAGCCTATATTTAAGTTTTCTCATTCTTTCAAAACATTTAATATTAAATATAGCCTTTGAGCCTCTAGGCTTATATTATGTTATGATTACACCCTCCTCCACAGTGTGTGTAATTTTCATTCCAGCAATTTCAGACTTGTCTCCTGTAGTTAAACTTATCGAGTCTATAAATGTGATTTAGCAACTGCCAGTAATTTATATGGTGCTCATAAGCATGATTTACCAGCATATACACTCATCTGCATTGATTTTCTTACTGTTGTGTCACATTAATTAACATGAGTATGGGTGGTCTAAATAATGGCAGTTAAAGTATATTTATATAGATATAGCCTACAACCGTAACATATTCTGACCAAATTTGTTTGAAACATAGTTCTATGAAACAGCGTAACCATGAAGTTGAGTTTTATTTTGTTCTACTCTAATAGCTTAGTTACGTATCAAAAGCACTTAAAAACAAGCAAAAATTAATAATATTACCCATCTGCACCCTAGCATTTAAAATACCTCGCTCTACCCCTACACAGTAAAAGTGTGCCGTTCGTGAACTAGTTGTTCTTTTTGAAAGACTCATTAGGGTGAATCATGAGAATAGAGCCAGAGACCTATTTGAATCGGTTCTTTTGATTCACCCTATTGGCAAGCTAGTAACAGGAGAGGTAATCAGCTTAATAATATAAATTTGTGAAATGATTCAAAAACTACAGAATCTGGTACGATAATCATTTCAAACTCAAATCTACACACAGTATTCATATTATAATAATAATCATAATAATTATTATTGTTATCATCGTCATTATTTATTATTATTACTATATCCTATTATTTGCATAGAGTTACTTGTATTTTATATTATATTTATGAAAATAAATTCAAAATCCGATATGTCGTTTTACTGTTCTGATTATTCCTCTTTTCAATTTCATTTTAATACATTTATTTCAGATTTGTATAAATAATTGCAGTGTTGCGCTTTGGCAAAGTTTATCTTTTTATAGTAGGAGATATGTCAATCCAACTTGGAAAACTTTTAATGCCCAGGACAAGCACGAAAGTATTTTCATCAACTAAATTTGTATACTGAAAAATGAGTAGGGGATATAAAAATATGTAAACTCACAGAGGTGTTAATAAAATTATAAGCGACCCCTCCCCCCGGAGTGTTGTCTTTAGAAAATAACAGGAAGAGAAGCCTACAAAATAAATAACATCGTTGTGAAATATATAAAATGATTATTGCAACAAATATGATACTTTCAAGCCTCTTACTTTCAACTCTAAATAGAAACCGGGTTTTGATACCCGTGGTAAGCAGAGCATAGATAGTCCGTTGAGTAGCTTTGTGCATAATTACAAACAAACAACTTTAAAAGAAATAAGTCAATTCACTATTATTGGGAGGAGGTTTCGTTATAATGTTTAGATGGTTTACTCTTTTATTCATTTTCACTAGATACAGCTGATAGGTTTTTGTAAGGTTGATAAGCTGTTAGATAAAATATGTTAAATAGTTCGTGTTCTGATGTTTTCTCGAGGATTTATATTCACATTTAATATTTTGTCAACCTATATTTCATGTTTAAGATTTGTTTTAGAGCAAAGCCACATTGGGCTATTTGCTGTGCCCACCGCGGGGAAATGAGCCCCGGATTTTAGCATTTTAAATACGTAGACGTACCGATATCCAACTGTTTAAGAAGCATAAGTACTGAGGCAACCGACTTTGAATTTATAACTAGTCATTTCTATTTAAACAACCCTTCCTTACCAAGAGCTCCAGTCTACATATTGTTACGACAGCAGAAGTCATGCGACGCTGGGAGCATGCGAGCTGAAGTTTCTAGAAGGATCGTGATTTATCGAGGAACCCCGCGAATGTCCGAGTGTTTGCCAGGCGCCCTTTTTTTTTAGTATATAAGCCCGGCAAACAAAGCCAGCGATAGATAGATATGCAGATAGATTGAAGATAGAGATAATTGAGTCAAGCGAACAGTAGACACCAGTGCATAGCAAGGGTTCTCAGCACCAGGGGGCAAAGACACTTTCGGCGCCCCCACCTCTGAAATGTTTTGATTATTTGTTTTGTGACTCAGTACTCACTTAATGACAATAACATAAGGAATTAATTACCGCCTAACACAGGCCTAAAATAAAGTCACAATATAACATCTCACGATATCACAACTGTAAACCTGGAACTAATGAAATATGGCCTACTAGGTGTACTTACATAATTTGTAAACCATTTTGATATTTATGTCATCCAGTATTGTTCAAAGTCACATAGCTAGAGTAATCTTTCAAGCATGCAGAATAAATTTCTGTTATATACCTAGTTTTGAAACTTATGTTTTATATGAGAAGCCAGTCATTTGTGGTGTGCATGGATTATAAAACAGATTGATAAAATACTACTTAAGTTTACAAATAACAAATTTTATTAATTTACAAAACTGTACACATACTTAACTAGATCTTGTACAGGCAGCATTCAAGTATTCATGGTTACATTATATGAACCTTTCGTGCTTTCGCTGCTGCAAATGCATCAATTAAACTATGAAAATTTAAGATATTAAGTACGTCTTTTTCAATACTTAATACTATCAAGTTACGAAGTTGTTCTCAAGTATGTACGATTTAATTTCAGCTTGCTGAAGGACCTTTCACAACTAGCAATAGAAACCCCAATTATTAACTAAATCTGCAATGCAATTCTTAAATTTGGGAAAACATCTTCATCATATGAAATTTTAAATGTTAGCAAATCACTTGCAACCATTGGTTCAGGAAAATCGGTCTGTGTTATTTTACTTATCAACATTCTACAGTCTTTAATTTTTCTGTACAATTCTGGTCCATGAATATCACCTGGACAGCTCTTTGCTAAGTCAGAACATTTTTCTTGCAATTTTCCGTCTCATTACTGCTCTCTCATTACTGGATCACACTTTGCTAATAACTGCAAAAGTGACAGGAAATTTCCAGGGTTTTCGTTTGAGGTGTACAATCCAGCAACCGTAGCAATACATCTCTCCATTTATTTTTTTCTTGCTGAATTTGCCTTTGCAGCTCTTCATCAATGCCACTTTGAAGACGAATTCGGCATTCAGTTCCTTTCCAAACAGCAAATGACTCACAATGACTGTCACTATTTTCATGGGCATTTAACTTTTCAATTTTTTCCACTTAGAGAATCCACCCTGTGTTTTGAAAGCTGACCGACTATCGGATGTCATACATGTAGATGAAAAAAGAAGACAACAAAAACAGTATGCTGTTTTATGTAGAGGTGAATACACCAACCAGGAACGATTGACCTCTTGTCCATTCAGAAGACGTCGTTTGAACCAAAATGCAGTCATAAAACGCCCATCTTTGGCATTAAATGGACCTTCTTTATGTTGGAATTCATGTTCTCCAACTTTAACAATCTCTCTGCGATGTGCATGTGTTACAACTGCTGAGCCTGTTGTATGAAACTTCATAAATCCAATATCTCTGTGTGTTAAAATATTTATCAGGTGATCCTCTTTTAGCTTAGCAACACTGTTCTGTGGATTTGTTTCTGACAAAGTGGAATCCTCTTGTTTATTATTATTGTAGCTTTCAACAGGACAGAGAACAGTTTCTTCATTGTTTTCTTTTTCAAATGAACTAGCATGTTCACAATCTTACACTTTGACCTCTTTGCTGCCATCAAAAGGAACAGATGCTGGCTTACTGGTGTCATTACTTCCAGCAAGGAAAGCTCTCATCAATTTGCTTGACTCCACCATCGAAGCTACAAATTGTGCACGTCTTTTGCATCCCTGTGCCCCCTTTCTTTTTTCGACATAATGGGCTAAAAGAATACATTAATAAATACTGGCTATACTATTTAGTTGCAACATGCAAATTGTCAGATGAAAGGAAACATTCTACTTTCCTAAGTTCCTAACTACAAATTATATTTAAATTATACAATTATAGTTGCAACTCAGGACTACTTAGGCATATCTGAACCTGGTTTCAAATAGTACTGTTACGTCTCCATTAGTTTGTTAATTTTCCGTAAAAATTCTTACCGAAGAAACTTTACCGATACAAGTCCTTTTTTAAATAAAACTGGTTTATTCTTTCTGAATACAATTTTGCGATACACTTAATTTCAACAGTCGCTCTATAACAAACGCTATAATTCACAACGAACTTCTCACGTGCTCAACAATATTCTCTCTTTCTGTAGTTCAATTACTCATTAC
>NW_013674894.1:0-9179 GCF_000517525.1 Limulus polyphemus
AGGTTTACCCTTGGTTTATAACATTCAAGACAAACATTCAAGACACTTTGTAACTTTACTAGGTTTACCCTTGGTTTATAACATTCAAGACAAACATTCAAGACACTTTGTAACTTTACTAGGCTTAATCTGGTTTATAACATTCAAGACACTTTGTAACTTTACTAGGTTTATTCTGATTTATAACATTCATTAAAACAATCAGGTTGTTAACGCCATGATTAAACAAATCACTTGGCTTTGAAGCAAAAACACGTCGATGTCCTCTTTAACACTTTCCATATTTGCATACGTTTTCCCACTAACATGGTGTTGCAACGAACGAAAAAGATGGTAATCTGATGGTGCCATATCTAGAGAATATGGTGGGTGGGGAAAACTTCCCAACCCAACTCCATAATCTTGTGTAGCGTCAAACTTGCCACATGTGGATGGGCATTGTCGTGGAGAAGAAGAACACCTTTCCGATTGACAAGTGAAGGGCGTTTCTGATGAAGGGCTTGATTTAAACGTTCCAGTTGCTGACTATAGTTCTCTGCATTGACAGTTTGAAGTAGATTGAGGAGTTCGAAATGAATTACTCATTTGATGTCCCACCAAATGCAAAGCATCACTTTTTTGCGGATGGAGTCCAGGTTTTGAGGTCTGAAGCGGTTTTTGTCTAGGACTGAGCCTTTGTTTTTGGCGTTTAATATTCGCATATAGAATCCATTTTTCATCATCGGTGACAATTCTGTTCAAAAATGGTTAACGCGCATTACGCTTCAGAAGAGACGAAGTAACGTTCACACGTTCTAAACGATGATCACCGGAGAGTTCGTGAGGCACCCAAACACCTTCTTTATGGAGTTTTCCCATATTCTTTAGCTGTTTACGCACTGTTCCATGAACGACATGCAATTTCAGGGCCATTTCACGAGTATGTTGCCTTGGGTTAGACTCAACAAGTGTCTTCAGAGCATCAATATCAATTCCAACATGTCGGCCCCTGCCATCACAGTTTTTAAAGCTAAAGTCACCTGAATGAAATCTGCTGCACCATTGTTGACACTTACGAACGTTCAAAAAATTTCCATAAACTTCTTTGATGATCTTTGAGGCTACAGAGGCGTTGTTTCCCTTCTTGTAGACAAACAGCATTACATGTCGAATGTGTGTCTCATCGTGTGCCATCACTATACGGGATTAGTGTATACTAAACTTTACACATTATATAGGCTACACTAACGTGACGTTTAGGCGATTTGTTTAACTATTATATGTAATGTACGTTTTTTAGGCGGTGGTTAATGAAAGTGATCCAACACACGACATTAATGTCTTGCCGACCTAATACTTTCGTTAATATTTTCTTACAGAACATCAATGAGATACTCTGCTATTTTTCGAATACAAGGGTGAGTATCACCACATGCACCTTTTATCACCTTTGTTCTTTATTGTGATAACAAACTTGTGCTGTTGTTAATCGTTAGATCAAGTAGTTAAAACTGTACTGCTCTTAATTGTTAGATCATGTAGTTGAAACTGTACTGATGTTAATCGTTAGATCAAGTAATTAAAACTGTACTGCTTTTAATCGAACTCCTTGATCTAATAATTAACAACAGTACAGTTTTAACTCCTTGATCTAAGTACAGTTTCAACTACATGATCTAACGATTAAGAGCAGTACAGTTTTAACTCCTTGATCTAATGATTAACAACAATACAGTTTTAACTTCTTGATCTAATGATTAACAACAGTACAGTTTTAACTCCTTGATCTAACGATTAAGAGCAGTACAGTTTTAATTACTTGATCTAACGATTAACAACAGTACAGTTTCAACTACATGATCTAACAATTAAGAGCAGTACAGTTTTAACTACTTGATCTAATGATTAATAACAGTACAGTTTTAACTCCTTGATCTAATAATTAACAACAGTACAGTTTTAATTACTTGATCTAATGATTAACAACAGTACAGTTTTAGTACAGTTTCAACTTCTCGATCTTATAATTAACAACAGTTCAGTTTTAATTCCTTGATCTAATGATTAACAACAGTACAGTTTTAACTCCTTGATCTAATGATTAACAACAGTACAGTTTTAACTCCTTGATCTAATAATTAACAACAGTACAGTTTTAACTCCTTGATCTAATAATTAACAACAGTACAGTTTCAACTCCTTGATCTAATAATTAACAACAGTACAGTTTTAACTCCTTGATCTAATAATTAAATAATTAACAACAGTACAGTTTCAACTCCTTGATCTAATAATTAACAACAGTACAGTTTTAACTTCTTGATCTAATGATTAACAACAACTCCTTGATCTAATAATTAACAACAGTACAGTTTTAACTCCTTGATCTAAGAAACTGTACTGTTGTTAACCATCAGATCAAGGAGTTAAAACTGAACTGTTGTTAATTATTAGATCAAGGAGTTAAAACTGAACTGTTGTTAATTATTAGATCAAGAAGTTAAAACTGTACTGTTGTTAATTATTAGATCCAGGAGTTAAAACTGTACTGTTGTTAATTATTAGATCAAGGAGTTAAAACTGTACTGTTGTTAATTATTAAATCAAGGAGTTGAAACTTTACTGTTGTTAATCATTAGATCAAGAAGTTAAAACTGTACTGATGTTGATTATCAATTTAAGAAGTTAATATGTGAACCTTGCCCGAACGAGACTTGGCAGTCGTGCTTGGCCCGAGAACCAACAGCTTCTTAGGATTTTCGTTCTTTTGAATTGTTTGCTGCTGTAGAGCTTTCGAGTGTTGACAGATAAAGTTGTTTTACACAATGTACCATCTGCTAACCCTTTTAGTTGTGGTTATGTTCGAAATCAATCAGTCAGATTTTAATAACCACATGTTGTACATAGATATATGTAACGTGACTGTTAGACGGTCAGGTCACAGACACCGAAAGCCACTCCTAATTTGGAATAGCTGGAGGTCACCAGTAATTGGCTCTTGCTGCTTATTGGTTACTCTTCATCCAATAACGAGGTTGACTGTCATGGTTAAAACGCTCCCACAGCTAAAACTTCGGAAAGTATTCCAACGGCATATCGCGACTCGAACCTAGAGCTTTCTAATCCGCATTCCGGCAGATTAACTACTAGGCCACGCTCGGCCCAAGATGCAGACAACATCTTTTTGATGGTGAACTTATTAATAATCCTACATTAGTTCCTTGCTACAAGAGAGTTAAACGTCCGCGCTAGTTGTCTCTTATTTTAAATTGAAAAACAACACCACTCATTCCTATATTTTGGACTATTCTTTTCCGTCCGAATAGGGGGGACCCGGCATGGCTAGGTGGTTAGGGCGCTCGACTCGCAATCTGCGGGTTGTGGGTTCGAATCTCCATCACACCAAACATGTTCGCCATAGCAGCCGTGGGTGCGTTACAAGGCGACAGTCAATCCCACTATTCGTTGGTAAAAGAGTAGCTGAAGAGTTGGCGGTGGGCGGTGAGGACTAGGTAGCGCAGATAGCACTCGTGAATAGTGGGACTTATCAGTGACTTTTATAAAGCATCGACGGAAAACAGAGTGATATTTCTGACGGTGACGGACGCGAACCAAGGAGCCTCACTTTCACACCCCAGACGTTACCACCATGTCCCGTGATTGGTCACTCTTAATTAACTGGTTTATCAATCTAACGACTTGTATGATATCACTTCACTTGACGAAGTGGACTTAATAAAAATCAAGAATACAGGTTAAGAAACAATATTGTTAAAATAATTCAATAAATACAAAGGCACAGGCTGTTTAACATAAGGTCGTGAAACCAATTAATCAACTGGCTTCAATCTATTAGTGATATCTTAACGATTAAAATAAGATTTAAAAGTCTAAATTAACGTTCACACTTCTTTATTATAATACTGTAAATAATCACTGATTGAAAGTAAGTTGACCGCTGGTCACTAGAAGTACATTGCCAATGTTCATTTTTATATCTATATTCTGTTCAGACCATCATATTGATCGCTAGTCACTAGTAGTACATTGTCAGCGTTCTGTTGTATATACTTTATTCTGTTCACACCATCGTACTTGTCGCTGGTCACTAGAAGTACATTGTCAGTGTTCTGTTGTATATGGTATATTCTGTTAAGGCCATAATACTGACCACTAGTACTTAGAAGTACATTGTAAGTGTTCTGTTATATAATCTGTATTCTGTTCAGACCATCATACTGACCGCGAGCCACTAGGAGTATTTTGTTGTATATTCTATATTGTGTTCATACCATCATACGGACTGATGGTCAATAGAAGTACACTGTCAATGTTCTATTGTATATTCTATATTGTGTTCATACCATCATGCTGACCGATGGTCACTAGAAGTACACTGTCAATGTTCTGTTGTATATTCTATATTGTGTTCATACCATCATACTGACTGATGGTCACTAGAAGTACACTGTCAATGTTCTGTTGTATATTCTATATTGTGTTCATACCATCATGCTGACCGATGGTCACCAGATATACATCGTCGATGTTCTGTTGTATATTCTATATTTTGTTCCGACCACTATACTGATCGCTAGTCACTAGAAATACATTGTAAGTATTTTGTTGTATATTCAGTATTCTGATCACACCATCATACTGACCGCTGGTTACTAGAAGTACATTGTCAGTGTTCTGTTGTATATTCTATATTCTGATCACACCGTCATACCGACCGCTAGTTACTAGAAATATATTGTAAGTATTTTTTTGTATATTCAGTATTCTGTTCATACCATCATACTGACCGCTAGATACTGGTAGAACATTGTCAATGTTCTGTTGTATATTCTATATTCTGATCACACCATCATACTGACCGCTAGATACTGGTAGAAATTGTCAGTGTTCTGTTGTATTTTATATTCTGATCACACCATCATACTGACCGCTGGACACTGGTAGAACATTGCCAGTGTTCTTTTGTATCTTGTTCATTCTGAAAGTGTGGTCCGAGAGGGTCCTCCAGGTCATTTACGCGCAACGCCACGGCCGAAGCCATATGAGAGAAGAGACAGGTGGGGTAGGACTGGTATGTGGTCCTCTGTTTGAGAACCACTTCTATATTCTGATGCGAATATGTTAGTGATTTACAAAAGGCTATCTTTTATATGATCAACGCAGATATAGAAACCCGATTTTTATTGTAATAAGTCCCCATACTTCCCGAATGGGCACCGGGTGGTGGGCGGGTCCATATGTTAAAGTAACTCTTCGTGATGAGTGAACCTGTTATTTCAAGTCAAAGGAAATGGAAAACTTCCTTTCTTCTAAATGACTTAATATTCTACACAACATAAGTAGTAGAGGAAAGTCTCAATTAACTAGCAGTTAGTTTCTAGAAAGTTTAAGCTTGAATATAATTACTACAGTACAAGATTCGAACTCGCCGCTTTTCATTCATCTAATTTAACTCGTATCCAGTCTGAGCTTTCGCTTAGTTTAGAACAAACCCTTATTGTTGATAGTTTAGAATGAACCATTAGTGTTGATAGTTTATAGTAAACCCTTATTGTTGATAGTTTATAGTAAACCCTTATTGTTGATAGTTTAGAATGAACCCTTATTGTTGATAGTTTATAGTAAACCCTTATTGTTGATAGTTTAGAATGAACCCTTATTGTTGATAGTTTAAAACGAACCCTTATTGTTTATAGTTTAGAACGAACCATTAGTGTTGATAGTTTAGAATGAACCCTTATTGTTAATAGTTTAGAATGAACCGTTATTATTGATAGTATAGAAGGAACCATTATTGTTGATAGTTTAGTACGAACCTTTATTGTTAATAGTTTAGAACGAACCCTTATTTTTCATAGTATAGAAGGAACCATTATTGTTTATAGTTTAGAATGAACCCTTATTGTTGATAGTTTATAATGAAATCTTATTGTTTATAGTTTAGAATGAACCCTTATTGTTGATAGTTTATAATAAAACCTTATTGTTTATGGTTTAGAATGAACCCTTATTGTTCATAGTTTAGTACGATCCCTTATTGTTAATTTCTAAACTATAAACAATAAGGTTTCATTATAAACTATCAACAATAAGGGTTCATTCTAAACTATAAACAATAAGGTTTCATTATAAACTATCAACAATAAGGGTTCATTCTAAACTATTAACAATAAGGGTTCATTCTAAACTATTAACAATAAGGGTTCACTATAAACTATCAACAATAAGGGTTCACTATAAACTATCAACAATAAGGGATCGTACTAAACAATGAACAATAAGGGTTCAGGTTTAGAATGAACCCTTATTGTTGATCCATACAATGAGCTTTACATCCTAGTTTAGAAAAAAGAAACTAGAAAATTCATGCCATTACAGCCAAGGGATTGCGACACGTGCCTGTTCACGATAGACAACAACGTCACGTAATTGTTGAATGTATTGACGTTTCTCTACGTAACTTGTTGCTAAGCGACTGCTCTTATCATTGAGCGCTCGAGCATAAAAGATCGTTATTGAATCTAATTTCTGTGGCATGCGTTCGATACTATAAATGTTTAATTATAATATACTGTTTCACAGTTTAATATGATTATCTTAAAACTGTAGCCTCAACGGATAAATTTGGCACTATATTGCGGATGAATACTATTTAGACGAGAGAGAGACGCAGCAAAAGCGGTACACATATACTGTGGGTTACAGTTAAGAAATAACTACATATGTGGGTAGTGGTAGAAAGTTTGATAGAAGTAGTTCGAGCAAACGCACTTTATGTACCGTCAGTAGATTGCTTAATCACTCTTTTTTTCCTTTCTTTTCGTACATAGTCGAACAAGCTTGAAGTGGAGTGTGAGGAATCTCTAGTGAAACCAACGATGGAAGGCAACAAATCACCGGCTAACTACGACCAGCGTTTTGCCGTCCTGAGCTACGAGCAGGTTCGTCGTTTACATAAGATCATGGACGAAGTGGTGCCAATCCATGGTCGTGGGAACTTCCCCACACTAGAAGTGAAGCTGAAGGATCTGGTCCACGTGGTGAGGGGGAAGTTAGAGAAAGATGCAGTATCTGTCAAGGATATTAGATTGAATGGTGGGGCTGCAAGTCACGTTCTGACTCCTGAAAACTCCCCCTATAACGATCTCGATTTGATATTCGGTGTCGATCTCTCGAATCAGCGAAGCTTCGACAAAGTAAAGGCAGCAGTGTTAGACTCTTTGCTCGACTTCCTGCCGGAAGGGGTCAGCAAGAACAGAATAAGCAGTTGTAGTTTGAAAGAAGCTTACGTTAAAAAGATGGTGAAAGTTATAGAAGGAGACCGGTGGAGTCTAATTTCACTGAGTAACAACCGTGGACGAAACGTGGAACTCAAGTTTGTCGACGTCATGAAGCGAAAGTTCGAGTTCAGCGTGGACTCCTTCCAGATCATCTTGGACTCTCTCCTCCTGTTCTACGACTGTGCAGAAGTTCCAATGGACGAAAACTTCTATCCCACTGTTGTTGGTGAAAGTGTATACGGTGATTTCCAGGAGGCGCTGTATCATCTCAACAAGAAGTTAATCGCCACCAGGAACCCAGAAGAGATTCGAGGTGGTGGACTGTTTAAGTACTGTAACCTGCTCGTGCGCGACTACGAACCTGCGAACCCAGAAGACATCAAGACATTAGAGCGTTACATGTGTTCGCGATTCTTTATCGACTTCAGCGACATTAACCAGCAGCAGGTCAAGCTGGAGAGCTATCTCGCGAACCACTTCATGGGAGACAGCCAAAGCAAGTACGAATATCTCATGATTCTTCAGAGAGTCGTGGACGAAAGTACGGTGTGTTTGATGGGCCACGAGCGGCGACAGACACTGAGTCTGATTGAAGAGTTAGCTCATCAGGTCTACTTCCAGGAACAGTCCAGGCTGTTTGCTAAGACTCGCAGCCTTCAGCTCTATGACCCTTGGTCGGTAGGGCAGCAATTTCATTTCGGAAGAGGTTTCTTCTACACTCCTTACGTGTCGGCACAGCCAGCAACTTATCCTTCATGTCCTTGTCCCTGGACGTCATGCGTGTAACCATGACACCTGAACAACAAAGTCACCTTCCTTTTATTGGCTGCACTGTGAGTACAACTGTTAGTGTTCTGGGACATATTGTTGTAGTACTGTTGATATGTGGAAGAGGGCGCTTCAACGAAGGTGGGATTAGCGGAACCTTAAACCACTCTTAACTGAAATGCAAAATGTTACTCTCTCTTTATTAGAGGGTAAAGCAATTCACTTATAGTATTCTTGAAAAATAAAAATAAACAAAAAATAATAATAATATTCTTAAAAAAGTGAACATTGATCAGTGCAAGTTTAGTTTGGATGTTAAATATATATATGTGTGTTTATAATATTAATTACATGTAAATTCTATATATATATATATTGCAAAAAGTTCGACTTAAAAGTGCGAATCTTATTAATGTAGTATTTGATTCTGAGGGCTAAGTTTAGGTGTAAACTGGTGGGAATTAAATCTGATATAGAATGACTGATTTCGCTTAGGCATAAATTTGAGGGGATTAGATCTAGTGTAAAATGGTTGACTAAATCTTGTGCAGTTGACTTAGAGTAGGCATAAACTGGTGGCGATTAAAGGTGCTGTAGAATGGTTGACTTAGTTTAGGTTAAAATGGTGAGGATTAAATCTAGTGTAAAATGGCTGACTAAATCTTGTGCAGTTGACTTAGAGTAGGCATAAACTGGTGGCGATTAAAGGTGCTGTAGAATGGTTGACTTAGTTTAGGTTAAAATGGTGAGGATTAAATCTAGTGTAAAATGGTTGACTAAATCTTGTGCAGTTGACTTAGAGTAGGCATAAACTGGTGGCGATTAATTGTGCTGTAGAATGGTTGACTTAGTTTAGGTTAAAATGGTGAGGATTAAATCTGATAAGATTAGTTATAAGTCTGTTGCAAACTGATAGGATATAAAACTGTGTTGAAGTGGTTAACTTGTCTGTAACATGGTGGGGATGATGTTGTTTTGAAGTGGTTAACTTGTCTTTAAAATGGTGAAGGACGATGCTGTTTTGAAGTGGTTAACTTGTCTGTTAGAAGATGAGGGATGATGTTGTTTTGAAGTGGTTAACTTGTCTGTAAGATGGTAGGGATGGTGCTGTTTTGAAGTGGTTAACTTGTC
>NW_013674894.1:10179-20227 GCF_000517525.1 Limulus polyphemus
ATGGTAGGGATAGTGCTGTTTTGAAGTGGTTAACTTGTCTGTTAGAAGATGAGGGATGATGTTGTTTTGAAGTGGTTAACTTGTCTGTAAGATGGTAGGGATGGTGCTGTTTTGAAGTGGTTAACTTGTCTGTTAGAAGATGAGGGATGATGTTGTTTTGAAATGGTTAACGCAAGGGATGATGCTGGTTAACTTGTCTGTAAGAGTTTAAAGGTGTGTTGGTTTAAAGCCATTCTTCGTGTATGAAAAAGGGATGTGGGTCCAACGAAATGATTATTGTTGTAAAATTTAAATATTTTCTTTGTAAAAAATGTAATACACGTTCAACTCATCATAAAAATGTTGATAAGTAAATATTGACTTAATAAAAATATTACATGTACACGTATAGTTGTAGATTTCACGTCCTATGTAAATGTCATATTTTTTGTGTCTGTTTAGTGACGTAGATTCCTTCCATATGTCTTAACTTATACTTGACAAGTTGCTGAGAGAAGTAGTAAATTAACCATGTACTCAACCCATCCCATACACAACGGATACGGAAATGAAGGTAACATTCCAACACTATATTACACATGATGTTTTATATCAGAGTTCCTTGCATGTGTGTTGTGAGTATTATAACTGTTTGAAGTCATTTTTACAAGTGGTGCTGTAAATTGTTTAAATTATGTTCTTGGGTGATATATAATATATGGCTCGTTACTAAAGGGCACTCTATAAAGCGCAGCTCACATTCTGATTAATAGCTATAATTGTTTGTTCTTTAAATTTCCTATGATAACACTTGTTCAAAGTTTCTTCTTTGCGCATGGTCGGTAACTGCACACGTGGAGTGTTCATATCAAGATAATCCTTATTTGAGTGAGGAACGTAAGGGTGGAATGAAAGCTATGTTCTTTCTTCACTGAACACAGAGGCCTCTGTGGTTAGGGGAAGCTGTTGACGGAACTTGTCTATTAGTTGACCTCCATGTGTCAGTATTGCGACCAAACTCTGCAGTTTAAAAATACTTTTCACTGTCTGCACAACAGTCAACCATGTGCTATACACGTATCACATTGATTGAGCTTTGAAGTATAAGACATTGTGCGTTTATCTCATTCTTGAGCATGATTTCACAGAATATATATAATACAAAACTAACAGAAGAGACGTTTTGACCATACTAACTTTGCTTATACTAACTGGACTTTATCTAACCTAACGAAACAAACGACTGTAGCGGATACAATGTCATTCTATGTTCATATTCTAAATAGTAAGACGTGACGACCGTATAGGATGTCGTAGCAAGATTTCATCTCGGATAATATGACGACCATATGGGATGCCGTAACAGTATTTTATCTAGGGTAACGTGACGACCGTATAGGATGTCGTAACAGTATTTCATCTAGGGTAACGTGACGACCGTATAATACGGCATATCTTTTTCTATTATGTTCTAACTATCAAGCTTTTATCTAGGGTAATGTGACAACTGTATAGAATAGTATATCGTTGTAAGTTATCTTCTAATTAGCAGAACTAGGGTAACATGACGACCGTATAAAATATCATATCAGGATTTTAACTAGGGTAATGTGACAACTGTATAGAATAGGATATCGTTGTAAGTTATCTTCTTATTAGCAGAACTGCATCTAGGGTAACATGGCGACCGTATAAGATATCATATCAGGATTCTATCTAGGGTAACGTGACGACCGTATTGGATATCATATCTTTTTGTATTGTAGTCTAACTAGCAAGATTTTATCCAGGTTTATGTGACAACTATATATGATAAGATATCGTTATATCCTACTACCAGGGTAAGGGTAACGTTCAGTTATTTGTGCCTAATAATGCAGGTGTTTTGTTGTTTTCACACAGAAAGGGAGAATATGACTTCTCTCCAAGATGGTTGGTTAAAAGATTTGTTTTTAATTAACCGGTACATCATAACTGTGTGACCATCCACAGAATATTTACATCAGATCAACTTCCACGAGTAATATTAACTCGATGTATTAATTAGGCCTCAAGCTGTAGCTACTCTCATTTTCTGATCTGTCAGAAAATTTCAAAAATTGTAGTAATACATATCTTTAATTGCACCAAATTCCATGTTAAAAGTTAGATAAATCAATGAAGACTGATACAACACAATAAAAATTGAACTCTCTCACGGCTATATCAACACAACCAGATACCAAAACTTTATAAATCTTTCCGTAAACGGGCACCTATTAAGTTTATGAAATTTTGTAACGTGTAATAATATTTGCTGTTGTAAAGTAAGAAATGTAACACTAATGAATTAGATGTATCTTAAGCTTTATCTCACAATGACAAAGAGTATACCTTTTTAGAGATCTAGATCCTATAGAGCAGATTGGTTTTAAAAGTAACTTTAAAATATAACTTTATAGCAAACTACAGGTAGGAAATAATCTTGTCTACGTAAGTAAAATATAACTTTATTGTAAACTAAAGGTACGAAATAATATTGTCTACGTAAGTAAAATATGACTTTATAGTAAACTACAGGTAGGAAATAATCTTGTCTATGTAAGTAAAATATAACTATATAGTAAACTACAGGTACGAAATAATCTTGTCTACGTAAGTAAAATATAACTATATAGTAAACTACAGGTACGAAATAATCTTGTCTACGTAAGTAAAATATAACTTTATTGTAAACTACAGGTACGAAATAATCTTGTCTACAATAAAGTTATATTTTACTTACGGTAAACTACAGGTACGAAATAATCTTGTCTATGTAAGTAAAATATAACTATATAGTAAACTACAGGTAGGAAATAATCTTGTCTAGGTAAGTAAAATATAACTTTATTGTAAACTACAGGTACGAAATAATCTTGTCTATGTAAGTAAAATATAACTTTATTGTAAACTACAGGTACGAAATAATCTTGTCTACGTAAGTAAAATATAACTTTATTGTAAACTACAGGTGTGAAATAATCTTGTCTACGTAAGTAAAATATAACTTTATTGTAAACTACAGGTACGAAATAATCTTGTCTATGTAAGTAAAATATAACTATATAGTAAACTACAGGTAGGAAATAATCTTGTCTACGTAAGTAAAATATAACTTTATTGTAAACTACAGGTACGAAACGATCTTGTCTACATAAATAAAATATAGGTTTGTGGTGAACTATAGCTGTAGAAATAACGTCGTGGTGAAGTAAAACAGTTTTTTTGTGGACTAATTATCGTTCTTACAAGCTGTAAACTATAAATCACTGTTTCAAGTCATCAGACAAGTTCTTGTATTTCACACTATAATACATAACTACTCGATAGTTTTATAGTTTTTCCCAAGTCCTGGAATCCATATCATTTTATTATTAAGTCGGATATTTATATTTTTAGCTACATTTCATTAGAAATCTATAGTTAGAATTCGTTCAATTCGTCTTCTGGAGTTTCAGATAGATCAATCTCTGGTTTTTAATTTTTGAAAGAGTTTACTATCGTAACGGCATTTCGTAATTCTTTTCGTAGGGTCCATATTTTGTTCGAAACTTGATATTTTCTCTTCTTTCCACACACACACACACTAGTGTTTTTATCCCAAGTTTTAACTTGAGTGTCTTGGTTCAAGGTGACTGCTAATCGCTAAAGTTAAGTTTTTATTAAAAGCAACGATAATATGTGTTGGGCGATGGGTACAAGTGTTTTATATAAGTTTAACGTTCGAGTACGTAACGTTTTAACTTGCTAAACGTGTATATGCTTGTAGTAATCAAAGTTTACTGTATATAAGTATATGGAAACCAAACCTAAGTATTTAGCTTTGAAAAATGTATTGGTGTCGGCTAAAAGTGTCACAGATATCAATTTATTATTTAACAAATATATTTACTCATATTATTCAACTCTCACGATGTAACAGTATCTTGGCGAAAAAGAAAATAAATTATTTTGTGAATAAAATATTTCAACCTCATTTTTATTTGTTTGTTTGTTTACTTCTTTGTTGTTGCTATGAACAAAGTAACACAATAGGCTTCTGCGCTGTTCCAACAATGGTTTCAGACTTACCGCTGAGCCACTGGGAAACAATATTATATTTCAACAAGTTTGTTCCAGTACGGATGTGATTGCTTGGATACAGAGTATTGCCCAATCTATTAATATTGTCAGCAAAAATGAACTAATAACTAATATAGTTTAAAGACTGACGTAATATTGTTTTACTATAGTTCAAAATATGAGATTCAGATTACTGCTCAAAAATTTAACAACTGCGAAATATTTTTCATAAGATTAATAAAATTGGTATATTGTCCGAAAGGTGGCTGAGTGGTAAATCTGAAGACTTATGAAGTTAATTAAGCTTTCTAATTAACAATAAAACAAATAGGAAATATTACTCAAACTACTAACAAATACAACTTTTCTTTAGAAATTGAACAAATGTCTGATGTCTATGTAAAAGTAGTCCTAAGTATGAATGTTCAGGGTTGTGTCTCAGCTGATGTCTAGATAAAAGTGGTCGGTAAGTATGAGGTGTTCAGGGTTGAGTCTCAACTGATGTCTATATAAAATAAGTCAGTAAATATGAGGTGTTTTGGGTTGAGTTTCAACTAATGTTTATATAAAAGTGGTCGGTAAGTGTGAGGTGTTCAGGGTTGTGTCTCAGCTGATGTCTAGATAAATGTAGTCAGTAATTATGAGGTGTTTAGGGTTGAGTCTCCACTGATCTCTTTGTAATCAAACTCGAAAGTAAACAGTAAGTATGAGGTGTTCAGGGTTGTGTCTCAGCTGATGTCTATGTAAAAGTAGTCAGTAAGTATGAGGTGTTCAGGGTTGTGTCTCAGCTGATGTCTAGATAAAAGTAGCCAGTAAGTATGAGGTGTTCAGGGTTGAGTCTCATCTGATGTCTATGTAATCAAACTCGAAAGTAAACAGTAAGTATGAGGTATTCAGAGTTGAGTCTCAACTGATGTTTAGGTAAAAGTAGTCAATAAGTAACATGTGTTCAAGTTAGAGTCTTAACTGATGTCTATGTAGAAGTATTTACTAAGTATGAGGTGTTCAGGATTGTGTCTCAGCTGATGTCTAGATAAATGTAGTCAATAATTATGAGGTGTAAAGGGTTAAGTCTCAACTGAAATCTTTGTAATCAAACTCGAAAGTAAACAGTAAGTATGAGGTGTTCAGGGTTGTGTCTCAGCTGGTGTTTATGTAAAAGTAGTCGTACGTATGAATGTTCAGGGTTGTGTCTCAGCTGATGTCTAGATAAAAGTAGTCAGTAAATATGAGGTTTTCAGGGTTGAATTTCAGCTGGTGTCTATGTAAAAGTTGTCCTTAGTATGAATGTTCAGGGTTGTGTCTCAGCTGATGTCTAGATAAATGTAGTCTGTAATTACGAGGTGTTTAATGTTGTGTTTCAACTGATGTTTGTATAAAATTAGTTAGTAAGTATGAGGTGTTCAGTGTTGAGTCTCACTTGATGTCTATGTAATCAAACTCGAAAAGTAAATACTAAGTATGTGGTGTTCAGCGTTGTGTCTCAGCTGGTGTCTATGTAAAAGTAGTCCTAAGTATGAATGTTCAAGGTTGTGTCTCAGCTGATGTCTAGATAAAAGTAGTCAGTAAGTATGAGGTTTTCAGGGTTGAGTCTCAGGTGATGTCTGTATAAAATAAGTCAGTAAATATGAGGTGTTTTGGGTTGAGTTTCAACTGATGTTTATATAAAAGTGGTCGGTAAGTGTGAGGTGTTCAGTGTTGAGTCTTAACTGATGTCTATGTAGAAGTATTCAGTAATTATGAGGTGTTCAGGGTTGATTCTCAGCTGATGTCTATATAAAAGTAGTAATTAAATATGAAGTGTTTAGGGTTGTATTTCAACTGATGTTTATATAAAAATGGTCAATAAGTATGAGGTGTTCAGGGTTGAGTCTCATCTGATGTCTATGTGATCAAACTCGAAAGTAAACAGTAAGTATGAGGTATTCAGAGTTCAGTCTCAACTGATGTTTAGGTAAAAGTAGTCAGTAAGTAACAGGTGTTCAGGTTAGAGTTTTAACTGATGTCTATGTAGAAGTATTTACTAAGTATGAGATGTTCAGGATTGTGTCTCAACTGATGTCTATGTAAATATAGTCAGTAAATATGAGTTTTTCAGGGTTGAGTCTTAGGTGATGTCTAGTTAAATGTAGTCAGTAAATATGAAGGGTTTTGGGTTGAGTTTCAACTGATGTTTTTATAAAAGTGGTCAGTAAGTATGAGGTGTTTAGCATTGTGTCTCAACTGATGTCTATGTAAAAGTTGTCCTAAGTATGAATGTTCAGGGTTGTGTTTCAGCTGATGTCTAGATAAATGTAGTCAGTAATTATGAGGTGTTTAGTGTTGTGTTTCAACTGATGTTTATATAAAATTAGTCAGTAAGTATGAGGTGTTCAGAGTTGAGTCTCCACTGATGTCTATATTAAAGTAGTCAGTAAGTGTGAGGTGTTCAGGGTTGAGTCTCAGCTGATATCTATGTAAAAATAATCAGTAAGTGTGAGGTGTTCAGGGTTGAGTTTCAGCTGGTGTCTATGTAAAAGTTGTCCTAAGTATTAATGTTCAGGGTTGTGTCTCAGCTGATGTCTAGATAAATGTAGTCAGTAATTATGAGGTGTTCAGGTTTGAGTCTCAGCTGATATCTATGTAAAAATAGTCAGTAAGTTTGAGGTGTTCAGGGTTGAGTTTCGGCTGGTGTCTATGTAAAAGTTGTCCTAAGTATGAATGTTCAGGGTTGTGTCTCAGCTGATGTCTAGATAAATGTAGTCAGTAATTATGAGGTGTTCAGGGTTGAGTCTCCACTGATCTCTTTGTAATCAAACTCGAAAGTAAACAGTAAATATGAGGTGTTCGGGGTTGTGTCTCAGCTGTTGTCTATGTAAAATTAGTCAGTAAGTATGAGAAGTTCAGGGTTGTGTTTCAACTGATGTCTATGTAAAAGTAGTCAATAACTATGAGGTGTTCAGGATTGTGTCTCAGCTGATGTCTAGATAAAAGTAGTCAGTAAGTATGAGGTGTTCAGGATTGTGTCTTAGCTGATGTCTAGATAAAAGTAGTCAGTAAGTATGAGGTGTTCAGTATTGAGTCTCACTTGATGTCTATGTAATCAAACTCGAAAAGTAAATACTAAGTATGAGGTGTTCAGCGTTGTGTCTCAGCTGATGTCTATGTAAAAGTAGTCCTAAGTATGAATGTTCAAGGTTGTGTCTCAGCTGATGTCTAGATAAAAGTAGTCAGTAAGTATGAGGTGTTCAGGGTTGTGTCTCAGCTGATGTCTATGTAAAGGTAGTCAATAAGTATGAGGAGTTCAGGGTAGAGTCTTAACTGATGTCTATGTAGAAGTAGTCAGTAAGTGTGAGGTGTTCAGAGTGGAGTCTCAGCTGATATCTATGTAAATGTAATCAGGAAGTATCAGGTGTTCAGGGTTGTGTCTGAACTGATGTCTAAATATAACTAATCAGTAAGTATGACGTGTTCAGTGTTGATTCTCAGCTGATGTCTATATAAAAGTAGTAATTAAATATGAGGTGTTTAGGGTTGTATTTCAACTGATGTTTATATAAAAATGGTCAATAAGTATGAGGTGTTCAGGGTTGAGTCTCAACTGATGTCTATGTAAAAGTAGTCAGTAAGTGTGAGGTGTTCAGGGTTGAGTCTCAGCTGATACCTATGTAAATGTAGTCAGTAAGTATGAAGTGTTCAGGGTTGTGTCTCAGCTAATGTATATGTAAAAGTAGTCAGTAAATATGAGGTGTTCAGAGTTGAGTCTTAACTGATATCTATGTAGAATTTTTCGATAAGTTTGAGGTGCTCTGGGTTGTGTCTCAGCTGATGTATATGTAAAAGTAGTCAGTAAATATGAACAGTTCAGGGTTGATTCTCAGTTGATGTCTATATAAAGGTAGTCAGTAAATATGAGGTGTTTATGGTTGTGTCTCATCTGATGTCTATGTAATCAAACTCGAAAGTAAACATTAAGTATGAGGTATTCAGAGTTGAGTCTCAACTGATGTCTATGTAAAAGTAGTTGGTAAGCACTTACTGAGAGTAGTCTAACCCTCTAGTGTAGTTGGTAAGCACTTACTGGGAGTGGTCTAACCATTTAGTGTAGTTGGTGAGCACTTACTGAGAGTGGTTTAACCCTTTAGTGTAGTTGGTAAACACTTACTGAGATGGTTTAACCCTTTAGTGTAGTTGGTAATCACTTACTGGGAGTGGTCTAACCCTTTAGTGTAGTTGGTAAGCACTTACTGGGAGTGGTCTAACCCTTTAGTGTAGTTGGTAAGCACTTACGTGGAATGGTTTAACCCTTTAGTGTAGTTGGTAAGCACTTACTGAGAGTGGTCTAACCCTTTAGTGTAGTTGGTAAGCACTTACTGGGAGTGGTCTAACCCTTTAGTGTAGTTGGTAGGCACTTACTGAGAGTGTTCTAACCATTTAGTGTAGTTGGTAAGCACTTACTGAGAGTGGTCTAACCCTTTAGTGTAGTTGGTAAGCACTTACTGAGAATGGTCTAACCCTTTAGTGTAGTTGGTAAGCACTTACGTGGAATGGTTTAACCCTTTAGTGTAGTTGGTAATCACTTACTGGGAGTGGTCTAACCCTTTAGTGTAGTTGGTAAGCACTTACTGGGAGTGGTCTAACCCTTTAGTGTAGTTGGTAAGTAATTTTGATATTATCTACAGAAGTAAGTCAGTAGAGAAAAATGTTACTGATTTGATATTATCTACAGAAGTAAATCAGTAGAGAAAAATGTTACTGATTTGATATTATCTACAGAAGTAAATCAGTAGAGATAAATGTTACTGATTTGATATTATCTACAGAAGTAAATCAGTAGAGATAAATTTTACTGATTTGATATTATCTACAGAAGTAAGTCAGTAGAGAAAAATGTTACTGATTTGATATTATCTACAGAAGTAAATCAGTAGAGATAAATGTTACTTATTTTACCGAAATGAGTATGTGGAATATTTATTTGTGTATTTTATATTTCTACATAAAGTCTATACAGTTTGAGTTATGAATATAAACTAGTTTCTCAGAGAATCATTAATCGATTTTATTATATATGGTGAGAAAGGGGACTAGTCTCAACGTTTATGAGGTTATTCTAAGTCTTTAAAATTAATATTTACAGTGATTGGTCTGACATTTTTAAACAACATTTACATGGGCTGTTCTGAACCTTTTGGAACTAACATTTACGGGGGTTATTCTGAACTTTTTGGAACAACGTTTACAGGGGCTGTTCTGAATCTTATCAAACTAATATTTACGGGGGTTATTCTGAATCTTATCAAACTAACATTTACGGGGGTTATTCTGAATCTTATCAAACTAACATTTATGGGGTTATTCTGAATCGTATCAACATTTACGGGGGTTATTCTGAATCTTTTCAAACTAACATTTACGGGGTTATTCTGACTTTTGGATCACCATTTATGGGGGCTATTCTGAATCTTATAGAATAATAGCATATTTTGAGGATTAATTTGAATCTCTATAGAATATTGAAGTAAACGTTACTTGAGTCTATTGTAATAAAATATTTGAAAATGTAGATTGAAGCTACGGGAACGGAGTTTATCTTCAATGAGGTTCGTATTGTGGGAGTATCTCAGAGTGAGTTTAATACTGATTCTTGTTTAGCTTTGTCTAGCTTATAGACTGAATATGCATGTTATTTTATAACCTTGATTCTTCAGACTGAATGTGGATGTTGTTTTATAACCTTGATTCTTCAGACTGAATGTGGATGTTGTTTTATAACCTTGATTCTTCAGACTGAATATGGATGTTGTTTTATAACCTTGATTCTTCAGACTGAATATGGATGTTTACTTTATAACCTTGATTCTTCAGACTGAATGTGGATGTTTACTTTATAACCTTGATTCTTCAGACTGAATGTGGATGTTGTTTTATAACCTTGATTCTTCAGACTGAATGTGGATGTTGTTTTATAACCTTGATTCTTCAGACTGAATGTGGATGTTGTTTT
>NW_013674894.1:21003-24189 GCF_000517525.1 Limulus polyphemus
GGTTCTTCAGACTGAATGTGGATGTTACTTTATAACCTTGATTCTTCAGACTGAATGTGGATGTTACTTTATAACCTTGATTCTTCAGACTGAATGTGGATGTTACTTTGATCCTTTACCAGAACATTATCATTAATTAGTTTGTAACAGAACATTATCATTAGTTAGTTTAAATATTGATCCTTTACCAGAGCATTATCATTAGTTAGTTTAAATATTGATCCTTTACCAGAACATTATCATTAGTTAGTTTAGATATTGATCCTTTACCAGAACATTATCATTAGTTAGTTTAAATATTGATCCTTTACCAGAACATTATCATTAGTTAGTTTAGATATTGATCCTTTACCAGAACATTATCATTAGTTAGTTTAAATATTGATCCTTTACCAGAACATTACCATTAGTTAGTTTAAATATTGATCCTTTACCAGAACATTATCATTAGTTAGTTTAAATATTGATCCTTTACCAGAACATTATCATTAGTTAGTTTAAATATTGATCCTTTACCAGAACATTATCATTAGTTAGTTTGTAACAGAAAAAAGACGAAATTTGAAGTAGGCAAAAACAAAATTAAATTTTTCTCTGATGTGTGATTATTTGTCTATGGCCGCAATGAAATGAAATGTAAAGGTGATACTAAAACCAGAATTTGTCCTAACATATTAATTGAATAAGTAGCAGTTTGGGATTTTACATCTTGCCAACCTAAACACCAAGTTCACGTGCTGATTTTACATCTTGCCAACCTAAACACCAAGTTCACGTGTTGATTTTACATTTTGCCAACCTAAACACCAAGTTCACGTGCTGATTTTACATCTTGCTAAACTAAACACCAAGTTCACGTGCTGATTTTACATCTTGCCAACCTAAACACCAAGTTCACGTGTTGATTTTACATTTTTTTGCCAACCTAAACACCAAGTTCACGTGCTGATTTTACATCTTGCTAAACTAAACACGAAGTTCACGTGCTGATTTTACATTTTGCCAACCTAAACACCAAGTTCACGTGCTGATTTTACATTTTGCCAACCTAAACACCAAGTTCACGTGTTGATGTTTCATAAAGTGTGACATCTTATTTCTTCTCTTTCTTTTCAAAATGATTATATTCAGATGTTCGAAAGTAGGAGTAACTTGGCCTCGAGCGGTCCACGTGCTGAGCTTCTGCATGTATATAGTTTTTTATGTTGTTTTGAACAGCTTCGGGAAAATTGCTACCACATGAAACAAAACAAAAATCAAACAAAAGTAACATATTATCACTAGTGGCAGAAATAAGAATTAAAACACGAGGATGTTCTCGTTTATGTTAATTTATTAGTTGAAAAATATTTTTAAAGACACTACATATAACGTCTTTTAGAATTAACTAGTTATTCAAATGTTATTCTCATCTATCTAGCATTGGTTAGTAAACATAGAATAAATATGAGTATCACAATGAAAGCAAGAAAAAAACAGTAGGTGGTAAACAGATTAATTGCATAATGGGTTATCTAGGAGGATAAACATGTTACGTTTTGGATTATAATGGTAAATTGTTGTTTATTGGATTATCCAGGGTGATAAACACGTTATAGCAAAAATTATAATGTAAGAGGGATTGGGAGAATGATCCAGAAATACCTATAGCAAAAATTATAATGTAAGAGGGATTGAGAGAATTATCCAGAAATACCTATAGAAATAATTATAATGTAAAAGGGATTGAGAGAACGATCCAGAAATACCTATAGAAAAATTATAATGTAAGAGGGATTGAGAGAATTATCCAGAAATACCTATAGAAAAAATTATAATGTAAGAGGGATTGAGAGAATGATCCAGAAATACCCATAGAAAAAATTATAATGTAAGAGAGATTGAGAGAATGATCCAGAAATACCTATAGCAAAAATTATAATGTAAGAGGGATTGGGAGAATGATCCAGAAATACCTATAGAAAGAATTATAATGTAAGAGGGATTGAGAGAACAATCCAGAAATACCTATAGAAATAATTATAATGTAAGAGGGATTGGGAGAATGATCCAGAAATACCTATAGAAAAAATTATAATGTAAGAGGGTTTGAGAGAACGATCCAGAAATACCTATAGCAAAAACTATATTGTAAGAGGGATTGAGAGAATTATCCAGAAATACCTATAGAAATAATTATAATGTAAGAGGGATTGAGAGAACGATCCAAAAATACCTATAGAAATAATTATAATGTAAGAGGGATTGGGAGAATGATCCAGAAATACCCATAGAAAAAATTATAATGTAAGAAGGATTGAGAGAATGATCCAGAAATACCTATAACAAAAACTATAATGTACGAGGGATTGAGAGAATTATCCAGAAATACCTATAGAAATAATTATAATGTAAAAGGGATTGAGATAACGATCCAGAAATATCTATAGCAAAAATTATAATGTGAGAGGGATTGAGAGAATTATCCAGAAATACCCATAGAAAAAATTATAATGTAAGAGGAATTGAGAGAATTATCCAGAAATACCTATAGAAATAATTATAAAGTAAGAGGGATTGAGAGAATGATCCAGAAATACCTATAGAAAAAATTATAATGTAAGAGGGATTGAGAGAATGATCCAGAAATACCTATAGCAAAAACTATAATGTAAGAGGGATTGAGAGAATTATCCAGAAATACCTATAGAAATAATTATAATGTAAAAGGGATTGAGAGAACGATCCAGAAATACCTATAGAAAAAATTATAATGTAAGAGGGACTGAGAGAATGATCCAGAAATACCCATAGAAAAAATTATAATCTAAGAGGGATTGAGAAAATTATCTAGAAATACCTATAGAAATAATTATAATGTAAGAGGGATTGAGAGAATGATCCAGAAATACCTATAGAAAAAATTATAATGTAAGAGGGATTGAGAGAATGATTCAGAAATACCTATAGCAAAAATTATAATGTAAGAGGGATTGAAGAGAATGATCCAGAAATACCTATAGCAAAAATTATAATGTAAGAGGGATTGAGAGAATGATCCAGAAATACCTATAGCAATAATTATAATGTAAGAGAGATTGAGAGAATGATCCAGAAATACCTACAGCAAAAATTATAATGTAAGAAGGATTGAGAGAACGATCCAGAAATACCTATAGAAAAAATTATAATGTAAGAGGGATTGAG
>NW_013674895.1:0-2225 GCF_000517525.1 Limulus polyphemus
CTACCGCAGGGAATGGAATCCAGGATTTTAGTCTGTAAACTTTCCGTTGTCCCATCGGGAGACTTCTTGAATGTAATGTGCAGTACATATTACTTTTATTACGTATATCCTTAAAAACATATATAGCGAAAATATTGTAATAATAATAATAACGATTATGTTTTATTTGCAAATAAAGTATAACTAATGATGCCAAAGACGTAATATAATTTATTATTTCCAAAAAAACTGAAACATAGAAAACAATTTGATGTGGAAACACGTGATAAGCTAGAAGAATGTCCGATTTTATTACAGAAGTTTTTCTTTTTTTTTTGCCTTTCGACTTTTCTAAGCTTCGTGAATTTTATATATAAATCTTCGACATTAAATGAGGCAGATATAGTCAGCAGCGTGGCCTTTGTAACTTTACTGTTTAAATGTCTTTCGTTTTTTTCTAACGTTAAATCACAAAATATATAATATTACGTTATAGAAAATATGTTATGATATTTTTTAGTCAAAAACAGGTGTAAATTTTCAAACTGGGACAATTACATCAATGAAAACAGAAATTTGGCAACATTGTTTTTCAAGTAAAGAACAAATCATGAGAGATTTAGTTCATCGAAAAGTTTAAATGCTTTAGTCACAATACGTGTTCAACATACTTGTAACTGGAAATGGTGTTTGAACATCGCTGATTAAAGCTATAAAAATTGACACCACTAAGACCTAAAATATCATTTATTAAAACTTACCATTGCTGATATCTTCCTTGATATGTAATCAATGATAATATATTCTGAATTTGTTTTTCTTTTTGTTTTGCTAGGAAAACCAGATAACAAACCAACGGAGATCTTGCCAGTAGAGGGCAATACCTTCGAGGAACAAGTGTCGAATTTGTACCTCAATGTCTTAACTCCTGCAGGTTTTGAAATTGTCAAATGGTCTCGTGTGCCCTATTTGTGTGAAGGAGACTTGGAGCAATCATATTATTGGCTGGACGATGTTGTGTTTGTTCTAAAGTTGAAAGAAGATAAAAGTTGCGATAGACATATATCACTTAATTCACAGACCATAGTAAAAATTTTGTAATTCTGTTAACGTTTATAAAAGCCAAATTGTGGGAAGAAATGTTGTATGTTTGTGTAGTTATTATTGTATTTTATCTCTTGAAATTAACAATACTTTTTGTAAGCCCATATGGAAATATTACCTCTTTTCTATTGTATATGCATTAGTAAAGGCTTGCTTATAAAGCACTCTTTGTCCAATAATGACCACGATAAAGGTTATTGACTTCTACCGTTCCAGGAAGTAAGTGCCTTTTTTATTATTATTCATTATACAATTGTTAATATACTTTGGTGATGGGTTGTATAGAAGGTACTATTGTTAATATACTTTGGTGATGGGTTGTATAGAAGGTACTATTGTTAATATACTTTGGTGATGGGTTGTATAGAAGGTACTATTGTTAATATACTTTGGTGTTGTATAGAAGGTACTAATAAAGAATTTGTCACCCTTGAATTAGCTTTCTTCAATTTTTTTTTATCTTTATTGAGAGTCGAAATTACAATGTAATTTAGTACTGAAATGACTGAAACTGGTGAAAAAAGGTGACTTTTTTTCTTTCACAGGCGATATTAGCACATTTTTAAACATAAAAATTAGTCCATGCTATATTTTTTTTTACACTAACGTTTTTCTGGTGCAAATATTTTGGGAAACGAAATTTCAAACTTTGCCGAAAGCTGAAATCCTCATACTTTAGATATAGTCAGCAGCGTGGCCTTTGGAACTGAGTCACTTAATGTCACTTTAGATATAGTCAGCAGCGTGGCCTTCGTAACTGCGTCACTTAATGTCGCTTTAGATATAGTCAGCAGCGTGGCCTTCGTAACTGCGTCACTTAATGTCGCTTTATCCTTATTTGTATAAAAATTAACTAATTTCGTTATTAATAAATAACAGACCATCTAAAAAATGAAATGCTTTCTTTGTGAGGTTATAAAGAACATGTAAACAATGAACTGCTTTCTCTGTGAGGTTATAACAGAACTTCTAAACAATATAGTGTTTTCGTTGTCAGGTTATAACAGAACTTCTAAACAATATAGTGTTTTCGTTGTCAGGTTATAACAGAACATCCACACAATAAACAGTTTTGGTTGCTCGGTTATTACAAAATGTCTGAACAATAAAAAGTTTTGGTTGTTTGGTTATTGGTTTTGGTT
>NW_013674895.1:3135-3987 GCF_000517525.1 Limulus polyphemus
GTCATCGTTGTCCCTGAGCAACAAGCACTCTAAAACGTCATCGTTGTCCCTGAGCAATAAGCACCCTACAATGTCCACGTTGCTCCTAAAATAAAACTGTTTATGGATACATTAATAATTCTGACAAAAATTAGGGACTTAGCAGAACTGACTACAAAACAAGTATGCGTAATGGTTATCACTTAAATGTTACCTTTCAATTTATTTTATTTTCACTTTAATGATAAAACAAGATTTTAGTATAAAGATGATCCATTATGTGTGTGTCTGTGTGTGTTGGCATCCATCACCCAGAGCTGGCTGGCTCGATTACCGTCATTTTTTTTTATGGTAACTGTAAGCTGTATATGGGATATTTTGTTTTTGGATTTTTGCCAGAGAAAGGGAGATTAAAACACCCCGAAGAAGGACACATTTCCACTTTTTTTAATAGACTTTTCGCTTTCAATTTAAAGACATAAGTACTTAATCAGTTAAATGAGTCAATTATTACCTTCTACAAAGCAGGGTATGTAATTAGCATTTAATGAGGTCATTAGGGATTTAATAACAAAAGAAAGAAGGAGGGGGAAACATTATCTAACATTGTCCTTTATACAGTTTTTGCTACCTTAACGAGTTGATATAAAAGTACAATTATACTGTTATCGATTAGCACACCATTTAGCTACATAACAGTTAATTTTGCTTATAAAATCGCCAAACTACTTTGTAAAATAGAAAACTGCTTACTGATAATGTTTAATAAGTATTAATATATAATATTATTAATAGGCCTGGTGTGAGGGAACGGGAACTTGACTCGAAATCTGTTGATCGCGGGATCGAATGCCATCAACGAACATGCCCCCC
>NW_013674895.1:4346-23674 GCF_000517525.1 Limulus polyphemus
AGATAGCCCATTGTGTAGCTTTGTGCATAAATTCAAACAAACAAATCAATGAACAGACTAGCCTTTTAAGCCGTGGGGGCGTTATAATATGGCGGTCGATTTCACTATTCGTTGGTGAAGAGAAGTCGAGAATTGGCAGTTGGTGGTGTTGACTAGCTGTCTTCTTTTTAGTTAATCACTTCAAAATTAGGCCAGCTAGCGCAGATAGCCCTCGAGTAGCTTTCCGCAAAAATTCAAGAAACAAGTATAATATGACAGATTTCTTGTATCATTAAATGCACATCCTTTGCTGGTGTTTATAAAACACACGTGCATGATTTTTCTTTTTTTTTGCGGTTTACGTCTATAAACTCTTTCTATTTGTTAGAACCAAATAGTGTGTACAAAACTGTATTTATAAATACACTGTATAACTAATATGGAGGATATCTTACTTAACATCTGATACGATAATATTACATACAAAATAGATTTTCAGATATAATATTACCTTCAAAATAAAATTATGTTTTATTCTATGTTACATGTCTCTGTTTGATAAATCAAGTAAACTATAATTTCACGAAAATGTTCATATTATTGCGTTTTTGATGATGTAGTTCAACAGAAAAATACAGCAATAGTTATATTATACATACGTTATAACCTACAGTCCGCGTGTGTTTAATCTTAAAAACAAACAAACAAAAAGAAGCGGAGCGCGAGCAAGTTCAGATAATTTTTCTTTATGTTTATTGGTTAGATAATGAAATCCCCAGTGTACCCTGAAAATAAATTATAGTTGTTTATTTTTTAGTTCTGAAATTATTATTATAGCAACGTGAAAGTTGAATAATGCTCCTAAGATTACACAATTATGATATTTATTCATTTTTTTTTTGGAGGGGGGGGATTATGATATTTATTCAAGTTTATTTGGGGGGGGAGTTCTTTCAAACATTTTCTGATACTATTAGGAATAACTTGTTTGTTATGAAGAGTAAACTTTGAATTTTTCGAATTACGCATGGATTGATATTACTAAGTTGCGAGGCCCAGCATGGCCAGGTGGTTAGCGCGCTCGACTCGCAATCTGCGGGTCGCGGGTTCGAATCCCCGTTACACCAAACAAGCTCGCCCTTTCAGCCATGGGGGGGCGTTATAATGTGACGGTCAATCCCACTATTCGATGGTTATAGAGTAGTCCAAGAGTTGGCGGTGGGTGGTGATGACTAGGTGCCTTCCCTCTAGTCTTACACTGCTAAATTAGGGACGGCTAGTTCATGTAGTTTTGTGCGAAATTCAAAACAAACAAACAATACTAAGTTGTGAACACATTGTCTAAGATATATATAATCTTGCAAAAGTTAAATGCTAATAAACTAAAAGTGATTTGAAATCACTGTTTCCATAACTTTTTTGAAATATATAGATTTAGTTTTTATTTAATACAATTTATATTTATGCATGTAGAGAGAGACATGCATACAGAGGTTGAGTAGTTTATATTAAAACAATTTTGGATCCTAACCACGTCGTTAGTTTGTTGCCACGTCTGGTCATGTTCTATTTGATGACCTTCAGCCCTTCAGTGTAATTACAAAATACTTCATTGTAAGAATGTCATGTCCAAAGCACAAACTATTCTGTGCATACTTTCCATAATTCATGTACTTTACGAGGATGACAGTTTCCCAGCCCCCATTTCAACATAGGCACAGATATCCATAGGCGCTATCTTAGTATGGAATAGCATGAGTACCCGTGTCATTTTCCAGGGAAGGTTAAACAAATATGTCGTGGAAACAACTTGTGTAAACGTGATCGTATTTTGCCACTGAATTTTGTGTTCGTAGATTCTCACCTATTACAAGACGCTCCACATTGCTTACCACGGCTGGAGTATGACTTATCGCTTTCTTGATGTCCTAAGTTGATTCATATTCCTTTGTTCTCCAATTTCATTAAGTACAATGGGTATACTGGTCTTCGAATTTCTAAATCCCCGATCTGAACACATTTTTTTTTAAATATGAGTGTAAGAATATTTTGCGTTGGAAATGGTCGTTACATACCTTTCCAAAAGCGACCAGTTTTCGGTGGCATCACACTAACTAGGAAGTACTAAAAAATCTCAAAATGTAGTTCTTTTACTATCTGTTCCACCGCAATTTTATATCAGGCTTGTTTGTTACGTAACTTGCTGATTTGCATATTCCAAGTAACTTTAGTATAATGTACTTAATCACGTGTATTAACAACAAGGTATTGTTGACGAATATTGTTAAAGAACGAACCATTATATTCGAAAAGCCCTTGGTTCAAAAAGAAAAGATTTACCGTTAAGAGATTAGAATTAGTGTTGTTTTCTATTGCAATAGGATTGAATTAACTATCATTTCCTTCACGTAACTATTTATTACAAATGTCTTTTATTCTTACATTTATTATTGTGTTTATCATTTTATGTGAAGAACGTTTTTTTTTACAGAAGAAATTATTTTCATTATTACCACAAACGTTTAAGCTAATACCGATCATGGTTTCCTTACTCATCTAAAAACCTATTTTGTTAAATAAAATTCATAGTGTATTTTCTTCGGCTTTCGTTCTCAAAGCACACAGTAACTAGAATATGTTTAAATAACTATCGCTTATGAAAGTCATTTTAACATCTACGATTGGACTGGACGTGCCCTGTGGTTAGTGTGATCGGTCAATAAATCATGGTTCGCGTCCCGTTATCGTAAAAACTCGCTTCGCGCTTTGGGGTCGTTGTTAGCTATAAGACTGATTGTAAAAATCTCACTATTCAATTAATTTGAGCAATGGTAGCCAAAGAGTTGACAGTGGGTGCTTTTAACTACTTGCCTTTCCTCTAGTCTATCAGTTCAAATTTAGGGACGTTGCGGTATTCAAGTATACTGATGTCCGACAGAAAAGCCAAGTTTTCACAAAAGTTAAGCAAAGAATAAATTAAACACGGACTGGAAAGGGAAAACAAGTACGTAAGTGAATATACAAAATAAAATATCGATTTATAATAACTGAATCTGTTTGTTTACCAGACTGACCAGGTTACAACCTTAAAGGTACGACTCCGCGTCATTATGAAAGTCAACTCTTAACTAAAGCTGATTTGTAAATGGTATAAGTGTAATGACTGCTGGGGTATAGAGGAATCTTTTTCTATGATGAAAGCACAGAACTAAGACAAGAAATATGTTATTATATTGCGCTTCCCAATCAGAGAAATAATTTCAAGCTGCGTACATCATTGACTATATACACATAATTAAAGAAAACTCACTTCAATATGTACAAGTATCCGTGTCTCCCCTTGAGACAAGCTTGCCCCTCCCCAGGGAGTGGACACGTGCACAGTATCCAAAACTTACCTAAGTAAAAGCACACGTTTAAGACATTCTGACAACCAGTAAACGATAATATTATAACTGCATACAGAAATGTAGTAAAATAACTTGTACATATCTGAATAAAGATATATTCTATAATACTCATGGAAGGGTGAAATTAATTGCTATTTTAGCTATGTACGAATAGCTCTTGTGCAACTTTGCGCAAACATTCTAAAACAAACAAAATTTTGTACGATGCATTTTTTAGTTTGTAATTGTTACTAGGAAAAATCGTTTTTGTGCTTATTAATACCGTTATTCGTGTGCCGCACTGAAGTAGTACCACCTTCTAACCTCATGCGTCAGTAGTTGTTATTTAATTTAGCGCACAGCTACTCAATGAGCTATCTGCTTTCTTTCAAGCGCGGGGAATTGAACCTCAGATTTTAGCGTTGTAAGATCGTAAAATTACCGATGATCTACTGGGGACTATGCGACAGTAAAACTCAAATTTTATATCAAGATAAAACAAAACTTAAAAAAAAACAAAATAAAACTTATTTCTATTATCTTTCAACACTTTCACAGCTGAAGAATATTTCATTAAGCATCAAAACAGTCCAAATAATTCTGTGGGATAATATTCAATAATTGTTTTTCCATTGACTAAATAAGCTATTTTTGAACTTCTTAAGTATTTCAGAACGATTACTATTATTGTCAATTTGAACGCCTCTTCACCCGAGTGGCTCAGCGTTAAGTCAGTAGGTTTACGACGCTAAAAGTGCCCGGCATGGCCAGGTGGATAAGGCGCTCGACTCACAATCTGAGGGTCGCGGGTTCGAATCCGCATCCCACCAAACATGCTCGCCCTTTCAGCCGTGGGGGCGTTATAATGTGACGGTCAATCCCACTATTCGTTGGTAAAAGAGTAGCCCAAGAGTTGGCGGTGATGACTAGCTGCCTTCCCTCTAGTCTTACACTGCTAAATTAGGGACGGCTAGCGCAGATAGCCCTCGTGTAGCTTTGCGCGAAATTCCAAAACAAACAAACAAACGACGCTAAAAATCTGGTTTCGATAAAATTTATTTCATTTCATTCTAACCTTCACTTATTTTCAGTGTTATAAATTTGATATTTTAAGTCCCTTTCAACCAATAGATGTCACTTTGGTAAAGTTAAGAATCTGATATTTTTTTTTTCTATTGCGTTTTTAGGAATGATGTTGAATATGGTGTATATTTATAATTCTGTTGTAATTTTTTATTTTGAAATGAAGTAAATGCACCGTGAATATGTATTCTTTGAGGTGAGATCTTAACCTGCGTATAATCTTTGATGTTTATCGTTTACTTGTCATTAAACTATACCCCAACACTATGCACTACGCTTAAGTTAAGTTGTACTACTACAACTAGTACTAGTCCGTAGACTACAGTACAGTAGCTAACTATTAAGTATAGTAATACTGTTTCCTCCAGTGTACAATGGCTTATATTCTAATTTTCAGTATCCAATAAAGAAAACAACACATGCTTAAATTATGTGGTGGATTTAATTCTGAGTATTTGTTTTACATAAAGAAACTGACAATGGCTGTACGTATAATATATTGTATTAGAGTTCAAACTTTGTTATTACAAACATTGTGTTGCACAGTTACTATTACTTAACAATAATATGTTCTTGCCTGTTTATCATTTGCCATTTTTACCATGTCATGATCTTACCAGTTCCCTAAAAACAATAGGCCCTATATCTACAGTAATTCTACATGGAAGTGACATACACTTTGATAATATGTTCCTGTATTTTTACAATATTATTTAAACATGAACAGATAACAAAAAAATAATGGAATGTATAATTATTTTTGTATCAGATTTTCAATATGATTTCATGTAAAATACATTGGTGCCATTACCAATACACACTTGGAAATATGTTCAAATAAAATTATTGTGTAAATGAATTTCAGTTACTTTTGTGATTTAACAAGATAATTTCTCATTTGAAATCTTACATCTGTACTTCAAAAAGTAATATTTTTTCAAGTTTAATTAAAGAAGTAAAATGTTTTTTTATAACTTATCTTTATGCACTCTCCTTCCCAAAGAGTTTAATGCTGTTCAGAAGCTTTCCAGTTAAATTTACCATTCAGGTCCTCTTCATCATTTATCAATGTGCTGTAAGTTGCAAGACAAAAATACCTGTTACCATTAAGCAATAAAACCCAAACCAAGACCAGCTCAGAACTATTGTTTTAAATATTGTCAGTCCAGCTATGTCAATGATATTGTCACCCAATTTAGCTTTAAATGGTTTTAAGTGTAGGAATTAGTTTGGCATATTTTTAGAGATATGTATACCTTTCCACTTTTCATTCCAAAAGTGAGGTTGAAACATTTCATCATTGTAGCAATCATACATTTCATTTAGTTAATTTAGTCAGAATTTTTAAAATATGGTGTGTCAGTGAGTTTAAGTACTGGTTTCAGTATATCTGTAAGCTATATAGGTGGTTTCCAGTTTCCCAGAATCACAAGTAATGTTTTATCTTACACCTTTTTTTTTTACCAGTTTCTCTTTTATGCTGACTGTACACTGAGTAGCTGTTTTGTCAATCTTCATTTAGTAAGAGCTTTAAGAACAGTAAGATATCCTACATATTTGCTCAACATCTTATAAAATGGTTAATTTTTCATCTGTGGTGATCGTCAGTGTTTGTTTTTCAGAACTTTGACAAATGCATTATGATTGATTTTATATATATTTAAGGTGGTCAAACCCTAAAAAGTTTGTGGCTGGTGATAGTTGTCTGTAAACCATAGGTAAGATTTGGCTTTATCTGATTGTTATGTTATAAATTTGAATATCCTATAATTTACTCAGAGTTTGGATCCATAAATTTAGTTCTTTGCCACCAAAGTCTTACTTAATTCAATTGAAAGTTCTGTCAAGAATTGACTGGCAATAGCAGGTCATTCAACTTAATGAGTTTGCTGTTTACTTCAGAAAATTCACTAAAAATGAAAATGTATCATATATCCCCATGTGAGCTTTACATCTGATATCACTTTTCTTAATTACAACTTCAGTCAATACATTAATATGAAATAGCTTGAATGCATTGAATGTAGCCTATTAATATGATGTGCATTTATTGAATTGATAAGTTGTTAGATTTGTATACGTTACATAAGGAAGCTAACTAGTAGTACACTATATAGTGGTTCTAATTTTTACCTTTATAAAGAAAAGAAAGAGTTGGTTTGGATAAATATCACCAATAAATTACATACTCTTATGCACCTACAAGTTTTCTTGTATAAAACTAATACTGCCTAATAGCTATGTGGTAGAAAAGGAGCAATTGGCAAGCAGTGTAAACATGATATGTGATATGAATACATTTTTAAATTGAAGTATTGCTTTAATTATGTTTAATTTGCAAAATATAAAGTTTTTAAAGAATACAACTAGCATACTTCCTAAAGATTAATAGGAATATTCACACAAAATGAAGAAAGGAGTCAAGTTGGAGACATTGTGTTTTTGGTGCAAATGAAATATGTGCAACAGTGAAAACATATACAAAGGGTATAACAGTCAGATATTTATCTTTGGGAAGGCAAAAATGTACTTTTCTTTTTAAAACAAGAAAAATGTGATTTCTACAAAGCAGTAGCATTGTAAAAACCTTAGCTTGTGTAACAGTCTTTAATACAGGGTTGAATAGACAGCATATATTAGATATTCATTGAGTTAGAATATAAGTTGTGAAAAATGCCAATGACAACATTTTAACTGTTTCTAATAACCAATTTGGAAATACAAGCCTAGAATTCAACTTTACATTTTACTAATTTGCCTGATAGTTTAATTTTGTCTAGTAGACCTACTGATCAAAACTCCAAATAATTGTTAGTGAAACATTTGCATTAACAAAAGTTTTTAGTTTAATCACAGTGGGGCAAACGTGATTATACAGTTGTTTCATTTAGAATATAGTTTACTTTCTAAGATCTTGTTCTTAAACGACCAATATTTGCTTTAAATTTTCTACATAATGTTTTCTTTAGTGTCAAGTATACTAACTGTATAGTAACATGCCTTACCATATATATCGTTTTCACTCATACTTTTATAAGATTTAAGTCTTTAAAACCAAATTACATTATAAATAACAGAATACAAAAAATATGTATTTAAAGCTGTATAATCCCTCAATTTACCTTTTTTTTTCCCCTCATATTTCAATGTGTATAGTCTGAATTTGTATCATATTTGTAACTAACGTAGCTAAACATGAGTCATAAAAGTTGTAGTAATTTATATTGATACTCACTTACATAAATAATAAACCTAGAAGTCTGGTTGTTTTTTTTCCATAGTCTACAGACAATTTAACGATGAAATGCATACAGAATAAATATAGGTTGAAATTAATCATTTCATTTAATTTATTTATTTAGTTAATTAAAAAGTGAACAAAACCGTGTAAAGCATTGTAGGTGAAGTAATCATTATGAAGCTCTTTTATAATTGGTGTACTCACATGCAAGGAATATCTTTAAAATTAAAAAGTGCCACCTCTGAATGTAAGTTGAACTTCACATAGGAAAAGTTAAAATATAAAAGAAAAAGCAAATAATATTTTTGTAGTTTTGGTACCAGGATTCATAACCATATCAATTTAGAAAGCCATATCTGTGTCGAAAAATTACATTGTATTATTATTCTTTACACATTTTCAGCATATTTCTTTATTTATTGCTGTGTTATACGTTATATATATTCTTATATCTTCATGACAGTAATATTACAGGAAAGTTTTCCATTTGCTTAATGATCTATGGCATGAATTACTACACACTTGTGTTAGTAAAATTAATTTAGGAAGGCTGGTTTGTCAAACTATATAGATGTGTGAATAGTTATAACAGACTGCCTTAATAACATACAAATATATCTTAATATTATGATGCATTTTCAAAATAGATACTTTGTAGGATAATTTGTTAAATTTTAAATTTCACTAAGATGGAGGTGAAATATTTGTTTTTGATGGTATACACAGTTGCACTGCAGTGGTACTCATATGTATCATATGGTATTTTAAGCAGCTTCAAAGCATAACAAGTACTATACTTTGTCTACAATGTGGTCACATTGTAAATATAATAGTTTGTGTGTTCAGTGACTTTTCCTAAATCAACTCTAGATGACAAAACATTTAATATTATGGTGTATAACGTGCCAATAATATTACTACCAAAAAATGTATTTACTTGAATCTTATTTAAAGGCAAATGACATTTTTATATCTAACACAAATTTTTAAATATTATTTGCATATCTTATGTTAAAAGTTTAAATGTACATAATGCGTTCTTTGATGACAATTTTTCACCTGATAAAATGTAATACAACCATAATTTTTTTCCTTTCAAGTATTACATTTGAATTTGGGGTCTGGAACAAATAAATCAATATTATTAGACTTTTATTGTTTTTGATAATAAGCTTATAATTTCACTAACTAAGCAGTAACAGAAAGTTAAGATACAAGATTAGAATAAAAAATTTTGAGTATTGTTTTTACTTAAATCATAGTAAATAATTAGAAATACTCATCTAGAATTATAGGAAAATGTTTTCAAAATTATCATATTAATAATCACTGGTTTGATAAGAGTGTCATCATTTTAGCAAACCTATTAGTGTAGTAAAACAACAACATAAAATGTAAACATGGCTATCAAATTCTGAAAATTAAGATATTATTTTTAGTTTAGTGTTGTTTTTTCTTGCATTCTACTGATAATGTCTTGTATTTTTTATTAATTGCATACTAATGATTAATAGTTTGACCTACCTGGTTAGCTGGTTGACAGTAACTGATTCTTCACAGTCTGACTTTTGTGCAAATTCACATTTTAAGTTATTCTGCAAAAAAAACACAGGCATAGGGGTCACAGTTACAACCAGTGGTGTTCACTGTAACTATACTACTGATAAATAAGATCCATTTATACATCTCGCTAATATTTGATTCATTTTATATTGCCTCTAATAACAATAAAATAGTCATTACTCAAACATGTTAGGTTTTTGTCTTTTTAAAAACTGAAACTCTACCTTTCTTTCCATATTCAAGTACAATAACAATTTTTTTTTACAAAGACAAGTAGGGATTGATATATATATATATATAAACAAGCTAGTTATAGTAATATAGAAAGTTTTAATGCTACAAAAAAGTATTGAAACAAGAAAATCAGAAGTACAAAAACTGAGTTACTTAAAATTTGAAAAAGATTAAGAGGCACAAGTAGTGGAGTTTTATGAATTGGGACAGTTTTGTAGTTGAATCTGTTGTAATGCTGATACTTTAAACGAAATGAATCCTTGCATAAACATTAAAATCCATGTAAAATAAAGTAACCACAAATACGTAAGGTGGCTTCTCTCGAAGAAAATGATGCATAAAGTTATAGAATTGTGGTTTCTTTTCTGTGAAACTATTTTGGCATTCACTGGAGTTAACCCATTCTGTTAAGGAGTATCCTGATGTATTAATTTTACATATACTAACATTTATATTTGTTACTTTACAGGCAATAGACTACATCTACAGATTTCCAGTGGTCTGAAATTGTAACTTTGTTCTTGCTTTTTCTGGCAAAAAAAGGTTCCCAATGATAAATAATGACAGAGTGTTTGCTACGCAGTAATGATACATGTATGACAGATGTAATATTAAAGCCTTTTCACAGTATTCAGTACAGCAATTAATTAAGTCAGAATGGTCTTAAATCTTTTACTTTTTCAATCAGAGTAAGGGGATTTATTTCTAGCTTGAGTGACAAGCTTTCATGAAATTTCTCAAGTTCATATTTTCCTCAAAAACTTTCAGGTACTTTATGAAAAAAAAATGTAGTTGAGATCCTCCTTAAATTTGAGAAGCTTATGAAACCAGACTTGATGTACTTAGTATATTTTACTGTGTTCTAGATAGCTTTTTACTATTTCAATGTAATGCTTAAAGCTAAAAACCTAAGTTAAATAGTGAGTGGGTGAAAGTAGATGGAGTGTTTGTTTGTAGTTAAGGGCAAAGCTACACAATGGGCTACCTGTGCTCTGCCCACCACGGGTATCAAAACCCGGTTTCTAGTGTTGTAAGTCCACAAACATACCTCTGTGCCACTGGGGACAAGTAGATGGAGACCTGTGAGAAAATGATATGAACCATCAACAAAATATGTGTAATGTGCAGATCCTGGAAATATGCAGTTTAGAAATTTTACTAAAAGGTGAAACATACAAAGTTCTTGGTTGCTGGTCAAAATAAGGGATGGCAGAGACAGACATTTCAGAATGAAGATGTAGTGTTCCTGGTTATAAGTTTTTCTATAAATTGCTCAGCAAGAAATTGTCAAGATCAGAGATTGTTGCAGATGATTGGCATGCGTATCAGTTAATGGATATACCTGAAAAGTGGTATTTAGAAACTGTCTGTGTGACATTTAAGGAAGAAACAAACTGAGAAGGATAGATCACTATTGGAGAATTATTCTTAAAGAAGAACATGTCTTCTGTAAGATAAAGTTTTACCTGCCAAATTAAGCTTATTAGGTCAGCATTGCATTTGTCTCATAACAAGGAGAATATTGAATATGATCTTTCAATCAATGATTAGATGGTAACAGAGCAGAAAGTAGGTTGATTGTAATGGTAGTCAGTAGTCTCAGAAATGAAAAAGATACTGTGAAATCGTACAATAATCCATCAAAAGTTTCAATCATGAAAGAGATGATAAAGAATTACAGGATAGCTCATGCAGAATACAAATGGAGGATTGAAGAGGAAGGATGGACATATAAAAGCAGATTTTTGCATTGAAAAAATATAAAAAGTAAACTAGAGTCTGCTAAAAGGCAAATCTTCATGATGCATCAGCTGTTCAGTCTTGATAGCAGCAACTAAAGAAAACTATATGTGGCCCAGGATAATCTTACTACAATCACAGTTCAACAGAGAAAGTAGAGGGGAAAAAAATGACTTCTAGAATGAGCTGCGACTGAAAATCTATGCAATAAAAATTAGACTAACAATTTAAAATATTTAAGTTGATAGATTACTTAGTAAAAACTACTGTTATTCAAAGTTTTCAGTTTTTAATAATACTATATATATGTATACTATATTTATTTTCTTATGCAACATTAAAATAAATGGTGTAGAAGAGACAGCTGTAAGATAAAGCAGGATACTGCAGAGGTAAAAATTTTGTTCATCGCTGGCTTTGAACTTACTCAAAGTTAATACAAATTAGTACTTTTGTTACTTTTTTAATTAAAATTTTCTGACTCTATTTTAAAATGAACTGGTAGTCCCATGTTGCCATATGTTGCTACACAAATTGTAATGATTAAAAATGTACCAGATACTGGATAAATTCTTTGTGTTTGCAAACAATCCTTTCAATCCTTTTCAAAATAAATTGAGAGAAACCTCAGAAGAATACAGATTTGTTAAATTCATTTATGGAATTAGCAAGCTGTCAAATATTTTCTCAGAAATCATTTAGAGGAGAATCTTGAAAGATAGATTTTGATAAACAGTGCTCAGTATAGTTTCAGATTTTAGTTTTTAAGAAGGTTTATTAAAGACAGGCAAAAGTGCATCCTGGCTATCAAAAACACCACCCACTCATGCTCCTAGCCCACTTTCCAAATATAATTATTTCAAATTTTTATAAAACTGCTTCATTTTAAGCTTTTTCTTTTGTAACATATTTTCGATTTAGCATAAAACCAGTGTAACCTGTAAATATATTTTTTCCCACATATTTTTTTTGCCACTTCAAAGTTTAAATTTAGGCTTTCTTTCAGACTCTCTCAAGTATCGTTGGGAGTTTCTTGAACCTTATACAATAGAGGATCAGTCCTCTGCCTCACATAACAGAAGTATTGCTGATTTCTGGAATTGGAAATACCCTAAAATCCCATAACCCTTTCCCTGCAGAAAGGGACTACAGTCGGCAGAAGATTAGTTGTTGTTGACAGCGGAGATCGATTTTTCTCCACAACTATCAAAACATTTTCCCCTCTACAATAGAAAGTGACAACCATCCACAAGCTTAAATCAAATGCCAGACACCGGGTGTGGTGACATCTGGGAGCATGACCAGGAAACACGTGTATAAACAATCCCTCTGCTGTTGCCCCAGCCAGCAGATAATGTGAGGCACCCACTCACAGAGATATCAGCTAACTGTAGTATTTTCTCTGTATTTTTCCCATAAGTTTGGTAAGTTATTGACACCATGAATTTAAGATATGCAGTGTAACTGTATCTTATATATAATTATTCATAATACAGCAAAACACACAGCTAATTTATGATGTTTTGACGAGATAAATGCGGGTATCATTTTTCTTACATCTGGGCTGCGCATTCTCGTGGTATTAAAAAAAAATAAAATGGAAATGGGGCGAACTCCTAATAATTTGGGAAAATGAGGACAGTACCATGCTGGCATATACTTCGCAGGACACTGGGAAGGTGAATATGTTAGGGGATGGTGGCAAAACCAAAGTTGAGGTCAAATCAAATTCAAGTAATAAGAATGATTGATATACCAAATGTGCATGTACTGTATGATAAATACACGGTACGAGTTTACATGTTTGCTCAACTTTGTGCAACATACCCTTTCAACAAGTAATAGAATGATTGATATACCAAATGTGCATGTACTGTATGATGAATACACGGTACGAGTCTACATGTTTGCTCAACTTTGTGCAACTTACCCTTTCAACAGGAAATCAAAGAAGTAACACCAATCCATTTGCATTTTATAATTGAAGTTGCATTGGTCAATTCACAAATTTGATATAATATTCAGAATTCTACAAAAGACACTTCCTTTTACTATACCATGACAAACATCATAAACCTAATTGTGTTGTGCGTTCTATTTTATCTTCCCGGTGCTTTAAGAAAGGTAAAGGTCTTTGCAAGAGGAAGCAGACAATGTACTACTCCAATGACTGCTCAGATGAACCCTCTCTATGTATTATCCCATGCTTCAAAGAATTCCATACCCAGAAGAAGTACAAAAAAAATGTGTCATTGTACATAAAATAGCTGCTTTGTAAAGAAAATTAAGTTTGGTTAATTTTATGTATATTATATAATGCTTCATATACCTGTAAAAACAAAAACTGTATGATTGTAATGTCTTGTGTGTTTTACCTAACAATAATCCAAATCACATCGAACCTTTTATCATTAAATTTTTACCCGACATATAGGTTACAGTATAATATAAAAGCTGAAGTATATTGATGAAATATTTTGATTATATTGCAAAATTTATGCCTTTGGAATACTTTTGGCCTTGTTTGAATTACCTAGATCACAATCATATTATATTTTTTCACAATTTTTTGATAAAAACCACAATCTTTTAGTATCTAATATTATTTTCAAGAAATTTTAGTGTCAGATATGGAAATTTTATGGTTTTTTCATACTGAAAAAGTATAAAAAGGTTCATATTAATATTCATTTTTTGATGGAGATCTGACATTGAGTAATGGGGGGACTGGCCATGAAATCTAATTACACGGTGAAAGGGTTAAGTATCTAGGCCAATCATGAGTTAGATTTCTGATGGGTTTTACATACAATAGAATAATGAATATCATTTTCAGTTGAGTTTTAAAAATAGTTACAGATTTTAAAGTTTTGCTTGATGTTATATAATGTGTACTGCATGTTCTCACATTTGTTTAAATGTTATTGTAAATATGTATGTGAATTTAGAAGACTACCTTTAAATTTAGTGGCTTGTTCTCACCTTACTGATATTTCTTTTCCTATATTTTATAGATAATAATCCTAATTTTGTTACTTAACAAAAGTTAATTTTTATATATATATCATATTTTAAAAGCAAAAAAAAACAAACTTGATTTTACAGTTATCACTGTTTTTGTAATAACTTATAAGCAACAAAACATTCTGTATATAAATACTTTACTAATCCAGGTTGAACTGAATTAACTCCAAAGTAATGAAATTTGATGATAAGGAATCCACTTTGAGACTAATAAATTTTATAGCTTTATTACAAGTTTAACACAGTAACAAATGTAATAAAGCATTCTTTGTTACCCATTCCAGCCATCTCTGAACTTTATTAACCTTAGAGTAACAGGAAAGGTCAAATTAACATGATTTTTGACAAGATATTTGTCACTTTTATTGAATGGTAGGCTGTTGCTTTTGTTGAACTCTCTATATTATCTCTCAGACTGCTAACTCCAAAGATTTCTACCCGACTGTTTAAGTCCAATCTTTCTTACTTTGCAAGGAATGTATCATTTACTCAGAGCCACCGAAATGAGTAGTCATTCTCATTCAAACATAGGTATGATCATAACTTCATATAACCTGTGCTCTTCCATGGAAGGCTACTGCTCTCAACATCCTTGCACAACTTGCAGCATTAAATCAATACCTCTCATGGGCAAATAGGTATTACCTCTAGAGAATAAGAAAGGCAGATCAAATAAGATGAACTTTTCTGATCTTCCATTTATGTCTGGGTTTGGCCTTTTGTATATTTTTGAGCCTGTGGATAAAGATGTTTTGCTTATCAGTATGCCCAACATACAAGTCCTTGCAGAGGCAATTGACAGACTAGGATTCTGTAGTGTTAGAACTCGCCACCTACCATCTCCACCACTGTAGTTCAGGAAATGGAGTCGTGGGGTGTAAATTCTGTTACAAGCTTGATGTCCAGTGTGCCAGCCATCTGGTGTACCAATCTAACACTGGATCCAGTGCTCAAAGGATTTAAGGAAAGGACTAAAGCAGAGTTCAAGTCCAAGGTGAAGTTAAAGCACTGGGAGCAGAACTACAGGTTTCCATTTGTAGGGCTTTCATGAAATGAGATAAGCAGCATGTTATGTGTTTGTTCAACTTTGGCATGATGAAAAATGAGAAGGTCAACCCCTACAAGTCCCCCAGAGCTGATGACCCAAGTGACAGCTGCCACTGCTTCCACACCAACATCAAATATACTCGTTAAGGTGGCAACCATCAGCATTAAGGCTTTTATGTCATCAGTGGCTGTTCCATCCAAGGCTACAGAGAAGTTGGAGCTCCCCATCAAGCCCAATCAAGGTTAAAGAGCAGATAGCAGCTTTAAAACACCACTGCCATGAGCTGGCAGCCAAGTGAATGGAGTCCTGGGCATTGTACAATTGGAGAATGGTCTGCTAAAGCACAGGGATCTTCCAGTGCAGCTAGAGGAGAAAGTGTGTCATCTCTGAGAGAACAATCCACCAACCTGTAGTGAAAAAGTAATGTTGACTATAATTTCACATTTACTATGTGTATCTTCACAAAATGTGGCAAGTTTTAATAAACAGTACAATCTGATGCACACAGAAGATCAGATATGTTAATAAAGTATTTGTACTACATATACGTTTTGTTTTGTACAGTATATATGTGTTGAGGAAAAACAAGCAATTGTACATTTCACAAATTATGGAGTTTCACTAAGTATCAGTGATTTCAAATATCAATTGTATATATGTATTTTTGTGTTTAGGTTTAATTAAATATAAGAATCGTGATTAACAGATTTTATTTTTATGTATAGCCATTTTTTCTGTGTCTTAAAAACGTTTTGACGTGTGATGTATATTAATGGTTATTTTTTAATCTTTTCTTTGTTAAAGGATGTATTTTTTGTATTATTATTATTCTAAAAAGGATCTTATTTTTATGCTATGTTTTCATTGTTAAAGGATTTTTTTTTGTTTTCGTAATCATGGCATAGATCTACTGCCAGAAGGGGTGGGAGAGCTATATATACATTTCATTTAATTGTTTTGCAAAATGGTTTTTACCATAATGCAAGTTAGGATTGGTAAACAAGTGACACATGATTAACATTTAATTATTTTTGTAATTTGAGAATTAGGAATGCCCAATTTCTTAAGTGACACATGATTAACATTGAATTATTTTTGTAATTTGAGAATTAGGAATGCCCAATTTCTTAAGTGACACCTGATTAACATTGAATTATTTTTGTAATTTAGAATTAGGAATGCCCAATTTCTTAAGTGAAACCTGATTAACCTTTAATTATTTTTGTAATTTGAGAATTAGGAATGCCCAATTTCTTAAGTGACACCTGATTAACCTTTAATTATTTTTGTAATTTGAGAACTAGGAATGCCCAATTTCTTAAGTGACACCTGATTAACCTTTAATTATTTTTGTAATTTGAGAATTAGGAATGCCCAATTTCTTAAGTGACACCTGATTAACCTTTAATTATTTTTGTAATTTGAGAATTAGGAATGCCCAATTTCTTAAGTGACACATGATTAACATTGAATTATTTTTGTAATTTGAGAATTAGGAATGCCCAATTTAGCAAGGGAGTAAATTGGAGAAGAAACATACAGGACAGTACCATGTATTAACTTCCCCTCTTAGTTAATATGCAAATTTTTGAAATTTCTGTTTTTCTTTCAATTCATTTTGTCATAGTTTTCATGGTTTCAGTTTCCTAATGATTTAGTGATGTTCCTTTGTTTAAGGTTAACTTTGCTTTATTTTAATCTAGCATTTTAGTTTAACTTTCTCTTTTTAACTAGACTGGTAATAGATATATATTAAAGGTTTCTCTACACTTTTGTTACCAGTTTAACACACTTATAACAAACACTTGCCCTTATTTGTGATTGGCCCTACCACTGGTTAGGTGGTACATCTGAAGGCTTATAATGCTAAAAATCTGGTTTTGATACCTGTTGTGGGCATAGCACAGATAACCCATCATGTAGTTTTGTGCTTAAAAGCAAACAAACTAAAAACATTTTTGTGACTGTGTATATTGTGTTTGACCTTTGCTTGGTTTTGTTGATTAAGGATTTTTGTGCAGCACATTCTGTGTATTTCTTTCAGTTCAGAGAAGGACAAGAACCTGTATTCTACTGCATGGTTTCTAACAATGAGTATACCATGCAACTAAAGCTTTTGTCTATTCTGTAATGGCTATGTAATATTCATATATTAAACATGTCAAAAATAAGCATATATAACAATTGAATTACACAGTTCTATGAAGATGGAGAAATTAGTTCAGATTGAGTATCAAGATCCATACGTGACCACCTGATGACTGTAGTTTCAAGCTCAGTCAGCTCTTATCAGCTTACCTAGTTAAATATTTTGAACATCATAACTGAACACCAGTTACATAAACTGTCAAATTTTAACTATATTAAAAGGTCTGACTGCTGTGAAATGACAAAGTAATATGATGAAGATAGACAAGTATTTCTGTGCATTAAATAACACATTCACTTTGAATGAGTCTGAGCTAAACACCCAGTAAAAAAAACAAAATCTACAATAAGTTTTTACAAACAATATGATATTGCTTCCTAACAACAAAAAAAACCCACAAGTACATTAATCATTAAACTTGTGTATATTTACATGCTTGTCAATCTGTTCAGATCCAGCACATTATTTGTTGGTATGAATTAATAATGATGTTTTTAAAATATTACAATTGTTTAATTTTAAACAGAAGATACCAATTCCTTGGCTGACTTCTATGACATAATTAATAAAGCATGATATTATAGACTCTTGATTGTCTAAAAGAGGGTGATTACAAAAATGTGCACCTAATAAAGAGATTTTCTTATCATTATATGAAACAGATGATTTATCCAGTCAAAAGGTCACAAAGAAACATCATCACAGAAACCCTAAAAACAAATACTTCATCACAAATGTGAGTAGATACTTTTTTTAGTATTTGCTTAGTTTCTACAAAGCCTCTTTCAACCTTGTAATCTATGTCAATAATCAGGTGCTTAGTTTCTTCAAAACTTCTTTCAACTTTGTGATCTATGTTAATAATAAAGTGCTTAGTTTCTAAAAAACCTCTTCCAACCTCATGATCCATGTTGAGAATCAGGTGCTTAGTTTCTACAAAGCCTCTTTCAACCTTGTGATCTATGTTAATAATAAGGTGCATAGTTTCTAAAAAACCTCTTCCAACCTCATGATCTATGTTGAGAATCAGGTGCTTAGTTTCTACAAAGCCTCTTTCAACCTTGTGATCTATGTTAATAATCAGGTGCTTAGTTTCTACAAAACCTCTTCCAACCTCATGATCTATGTCAATAATCAGGTGCTTAGTTTCTACAAAACCTCTTTCAACCTTGTGATTTATGTTAATAATAAGGTGTTTAGTTTCTATAAAACCTCTTCCAACCTCATGATCTATGTTAATAATAAGGTGCTTGTAGTGAGGCATGGCTAACTTGCCATTAGTTAAAAGCTAGCTTGTAGTGAGGCATAGTTGAACTTCCTTTTTCGCTATTAACCAGCTTGTAGTGAGGCATGGCTGACCTTGCTTTTGTGCTATTAACCAACTTGTAGTAAGGCATGGCTGCCCTTGCTTTTGTGCCATTAACCAGTTTGTATTAAGGCATGGCTGACCTTACTTTTATGTTAAAAACCAAATTGTAGTGAGGCATGGCTGACCTTACCTTTATGTTAAAAACTAGCTTGTATTGAAGCATGGCTGGCCTTACCTTTGTGTTAAAAACTAGCTTGTACTGAAGCATGGCTGGCCTTAACTTTGTGTTAAAAACTAGCTTGTATTGAAGCATGGCTGGCCTTACCTTTGTGTTAAAAACTAGCTTGTATTGAAGCATGGCTGGCCTTACCTTTGTGTTAAAAACTAGCTTGTATTGAAGCATGGCTGACCTTACCTTTGTGTTAAAATCTAGCTTGTATTGAACATGGCTGGCCTTACCTTTGTGTTAAAATCTAGCTTGTATTGAAGCATGGCTGACCTTACCTTTGTGTTAAAAACTATCTTGTATTGAAGCATAGCTGGCCTTACCTTTGTGTTAAAAACTAGCT
>NW_013674896.1:0-851 GCF_000517525.1 Limulus polyphemus
GTGTGATATTATAGTGTTTCATAAGATAAATTCTTTATTGTGTGACATTATAGTGTTTCATAAGATAAATTCTTTATTGTATGATATTATAGTGTTTCATAAGATAAATTCTTTATTGTGTGATATTATAGTGTTTCATAAGATAACTTCTTTATTGTGTGATATTGTAGTGTTTCATAAGATAACTTCTTTATTGTGTGATATTGTAGTGTTTCATAAGATAAATTCTTTATTGTGTGATATTGTAGTGTTTCATAAGATAAATTCTTTATTGTGTGATATTGTAGTGTTTCATAAGATAACTTCTTTATTGTGTGATATTGTAGTGTTTCATAAGATAAATTCTTTATAGTGTGACAGCATAGTTCCTTTGATTTTTCGACCACCGATAGTTAAACTTTTATTCACAAGGGTTAGCACTCCACATTTCTCGAGTAGTTCGGTTTTAATAAACGAAAGCACCTTATTAATCAGTATGGAATGTGAAATTAATCAACTCATAAATAAAATATCATCGTAATGTGTCCCATTATTATTCTGCCAGACATTATCTAATGGTTAGCGTACCGGGACTGTGAACCCGATTACCCAAAATTAGCGACTGTAAACCCGATTATCTAAAGTTAGCGACTGTAATCTAGGTTATACAAAGTTCGCGACTGTAAACCCGATTATACAAAGTTTGCGACTGTAAACCCGATTATACAAAGTTCGCGACTGTAAACCCGATTATCCAAAGTTAGCGACTGTAAACCCGGTTATACAAAGTTCGCGACTGTAAACCCGGTTATACAAAGTTCGCGACTGTAAACCCGGTTATACAAAGTTCGCGACTGTAAACCCGATTATAC
>NW_013674896.1:1843-14551 GCF_000517525.1 Limulus polyphemus
GACTGTAGACCCGGTTATACAAAGTTCGCGACTGTAAACCCGGTTATCCAAAGTTCGCGACTGTAAACCCGGTTATACAAAGTTCGCGACTGTAAACCCAGTTATACAAAGTTCGCGATTGTAAACCCGGTTATACAAAGTTCGCGACTCACTACCGCAAAACTGTAGATACTTTACAGAAGTGATAATGGAATCCCACCATTTCATCAGACAACATTAGCCCAAGAGTTGGTGGTAGGTGGCATTGACTAGATGCCTTTCCTCTCATCCACCAGTTTAAAATGGTCATGCACGTATAACCCTTATTTTGTTTCGCGCAAAAATGGTAAATAAATAAACGTTTATATTGATATATTTTAGTAAAATGTATTTAACTGAAGAAGTTTTCTTTTTCGACGTTAAAGGTTCTCTGGTAGTTATTTTTTTCATGTTTATTTAAAAACCACAACACTAGATTTTTCATAATAACGAATTATTAAACTATTATCAGAACGTATTTAACCCTTCTTTTTTCACAATTCTAAGCAAAAAATGAAATAAAACGTATTAATTAAAACTCTAGATTTTTGGAATACTGACGTTTCATATGTAGTCAGTTCTCTAGCTTTAAAAGTTCGTAATTTTCTAAAACATTTGACTTCAGTTTGACCAAGAATATTTGAATGCCGAATGGAACAAACATTCCTCTGTTATTCACGTTATTAACACCCAAGTTAGGTTCGACGTCTAAAACAACTTATCGCTCATGTCCTTTGCATTGTTGGGCACATTGACTTTGGTGTGAAGTAGACTCTAGAAATGTTTTAACCAAATATTTTTTCTTCCTGTTTTACAGGTTATTGACACAAGGTAAATGTAATCATTCACTGACACCCAGCAGCGTGAGAGAAATGTTTCCTGAGCAGTCTGTAGACGCTGTTATCTATGTCGCTGTAAGTATTAAAATATACTGTCGTTGAGTTGACTTTTAAATAAACTGGTTACCATGTTATAGATGATTAAACTCTATAATGAATGGAGGACATATATGGCAATTGTGTGCTAGTAGAAAATCATTAGTCTTCAATTATTAAAACTTTAATTATTATTTTCAGCGTAAAGCGTCACCTATTGTGAAAATCTGAAACACAATACTTAGATTGTTACATAGGACTAGAAACATCAGAGTTATATTGGAGCGACAAAGAATTCTTTATAAACAAATTAATACCAACCCAATGAGTTTGTTTGTTTTAAGCAAAGTCACATTCGGTTATCTGCTGTGTCCACCGCGGGAATCTAACAGAATGAGATAAAAGAACAAAGTATTTAAAAAATATTTTTTGCAGAAGTGTATACCTTATCCTAAAAACAAAACAAAATTAAAGTTATTCTTTCAGTCTAGAGGGCGTTATAATTTGACGGTCAATCCCACTATTCGTTGGAAAAGAGTAGCCTAAGAGAAGAGTTGGCGGTGGGTACTGCCGGTCGATTTCCTTCCCTGTGGTTGGCAGCTCAAAATTAGGGACTGCTAACCTTTATAGCTTGGCCATAAACAAATAAACCAGTAATTAAAGATGGGCAATAAATGCATATAATATCATTTGTTTTTTTCGGCATAAATTTTGTATTTTATTTTTGTTTTGACAGTATCTGATAAATTGGAATCTAAAAGAAATTTCCTAATGCTATAATAAAAATCATGTAATGTTCCGTTATGATTGGGTTTATGCTAGAAGAACAAAAACGGGGTTATTATTACGGATCTAGTCTGTATATTCATTAGTTCAAAATGGTTTTTCAGCAAAACATTGAGAAATTATAATCGAAATAGTGAATATATTTTAAAATACTTTTCAAAAATAAGAATTTTGTTTGTAACTGTGCTTTGCCCACAACGAGTATCGAAACCCGGTTTCTAGCGTTGTAAGTCCGCAGACAAACCGCTGTGCCACTGGGTAGTCAAGAATTTTGGATAAAAAGTAATAGTTGTTGCAAACTTTGAATTCAAATAACCCGTTCGTGTATTTTTTAAGAATCAGTTACATGTATGAATTTAGTTATGTAAAGAATATATGATGGAATTACGTGTATATAAAGTGTTTAAACATATCCCCCCCCCCACTGTAATTGCGTCGCTACGTCCATGTTTATACCCTTTCACGTTTTAGATATTTTCTTAGCATCACATTGCTGTTGAAAGGCTGTTTAATATTACAATTACTGTATATTATAAGCTTTGAAATGTTATTCTATCCATGTAAGTTAATCCTACAAATCTAACAAATGAAATGAATATTTCTCATTACACAACATGTCACATCTTCTGTTTTAGGTCGTTGTTGTGTTCTACGCTGCCATCATTGTAATCCTGATTGGGACAAATTTGCACCGTTTCCATCGGTCACGCTGTGGACTCTTTAACGAAGATGGTGAGAGACAGAAGAGACGTCAGATTGTAGTTCTCTTCGACGAGAACGGTCGCGGATACAAGGCATGCTCTAAACTCGACACCCACGGACTGACGTCGGTGTGAATACGTAGGAAACATTAAGTAAAGAAAAAGGAAACAAAATGTAACGTTTTTTTTTTTCTGAATCAATTTGTGGATAACAAGTCCAATATAGATGTGAACACGGAAATATTTTGGTGGAATGTGTAAAATCTGATGATGAAGAAGAAAATCATCATTTGGGTAACAAACGAAGATGAATAAAACATTTCTTTACTGGAAGAGGTGAGGTCATACTGGAGTTGAAGGTCATTCTTAATAATACCCTAGAACCAATAGACTTGTAGTAATTAGATAAGACGATTCAGTCATAATCGTTTGTATATTACTTGTTAAACTGTTAACCTAATTCTGAATATGCTGTATTATAACAATCGCAAGCTTATATCATTATGGTACTCCAATAATTATTCTTGACGTATGGTGTACTGGCCAATGATTGTATATCTGTCCAGAACCTTGAAAACAAAATGACTTTTGTTTGAATTTCGCGCAAAGCTATCCGAGGGCTATCTGCACTAGCCGTCCCTAATTTAGCAGTAAAAGACTAGAGGAAAGGCAACTAGTTATCACCACCCACTACTAACTGTTGGGCTACTCTTTTACCAACGAATAGTGGGATTTACCGTCACATTATAACGCCTCCACGGCTGAAAGGGCGAGCATGTTTGGTGGGACGGGGATTCGAACTCGTGACCATTAGGTTGCGAGTCGAGCGCCCTAACTACCTGATCATGCTAGGTCATTAAAACAAAACAAATTACCAGTGAAAACACGCAACTAAAAAGTCATTAAATGTTTATTTTAAAATTTATAAATTCGTAATGCACTAACTGATTTAGTACCCCGATAAGTCAGTGGTAAATGTATGGACTTACAACGCTAAAATCAGGGTTCAATTCCCCACAGTAGACAAAGCCCATTTCGTAGCTTTGTGCAAAAACAAATGAACCATACTAACTGGTTTATTCTCCAAATACGACTTTAAAACCGTACACGTAATATATTCAGTGTCTGGAAATGTTCAATTAAGAACATTTTGTTTGAATGATCACAGTGTTATCTATGACAAATGAAGACAATAATATCAGAAAAAAGATTTGGTGGACAAGAATTGATAAATACATGCCATTAGTTGTCAAGTTACCGATTTAAAAACAACAGTAATAAAAGTGTTCAAGCATTTTATATTGGTCGTGCTTGGTTTTGTAATTAGCATTCCCAGACTGTGGATCTGAGGATTCGCGTGGTTTAGTGGTTAGAATTTCCAGAATGTGGATTAGAGGATTCGCTAGGTTTAATAGTTAGCATTCCCAGACTGTGGATCAGAGGATTCGCTTGGTTTAGTGGTTAGAATTTCTAGAATGTGGATTAGAGGATTCGCTAGGTTTAGTAGTTAGCATTCCCAGACTGTGGATCAGAGGATTCGCTTGGTTTAGTGGTTAGAATTTCTAGAATGTGGATTAGAGGATTCGCTTGGTTTAGTAGTTAGCATTCCCAGACTGTGGATCCGAGGATTCGCTTGGTTGAGTAATTAGCATTCTCAGACTGTGGATCCGAGGATTCATTGTTCACGTCTCGTTACTTCAAAAGCACGCTCCGCACCTTGGGACCGTGTGTGCATTGTAAGAATGACAGTAATATCCTACTGTTCATTCAGATAATAGTAGCCGAAGGGTTGGCAGTGACTAGTTACCTTCCCTCTAGTGTATCAGTTAAAAATTAGGGACGGGTGTGTGTAGACAGCTCTTGTGTAATTTTTCATGAAATTCTGAAAAAGAAAAAATTGATAGTTACTAAATATCTTTCGGCTATCAGAATATGCAAGCTGTTACAAATGAACTTGACGTCACGCGTTTTTCTTTACCCGTCAGGCCCACCTGTCAAAAGTGTTAGGGTTTTATACTTTCTATGTTATTTTAATTCATATTTATTCAGTGCTGTTGGGTTATTAGGGTCTAACAGCACAAGACTGCACTACTGGTATACACGTGGCAACAGCAGACCGTAAATCAAACTTATTTTAATTCATATTTATTCAGTGATGTTTGGTTATTAGGGTCTAACAGCACAAGACTGCACTACTGGTATACACGTAGCAACTGCAGACCGTAAATCAAACTTATTTTAATTACAATAAGATTTCTTGGAAATTCTCTAAGATGCCTGTTGGAAATAACTCTTTTCGTTTGTCACGACAGTTTATTGTTATTCTTATGCCACGAAGAAGCGTCGTATATTTGCTCTTGGGAACCGGAATTTTCAATCTAAACTGCACCCTTTGCGCACGTAGGCTAAACGGTCAGATCAAAACCGTTAAGGTTTAGATAAAACTGGTCCTAGTTTTGAACTAGTGACCAGAAGTACACGCAATAACTGCCGACCCATTGTTGTTTCCTTATTCTTTGAACTGGATTTACTAGCACACTTGCTGAAAGTACAGAGCGTGTTCAAAGACACCAAGTCTCGAACCTTGGACCCTTCAATACGTAGTTTGGGCCAGATGTGGTACTGGGAAACATAGCAGGTTATAGGATATTGTTTGACATAAAGTTTAATTCTAAAATATATTTCGCTTTCTAATATCTACAGCTCTTGTAGCATATTGTTCTTTCGGTGTACTAATTACCTGTGGATTATTAGTAGACGTTGGATAATAATAAAACTTTTACCATAACGTCTTGATTTTTTTTGTGCTTAACAATATGATTTACATCTGAAGATAACAGATAAATGTCTCTCTAATCTAACAGTGTGAGAGTTTACAAGACACCACTTACAATAATTGTTGACAATAGATTCCTCCTTGCACTTGGAAAGCATCTTTATCTCATATCCAAGGTGGCGCTAAAGGGGCCTTGTGAGGCTATAACAACCCCAACGCGAGCGATATATCAACAATTAGTTAAGGCAGACTTTTCTAGTTTACACCATCATAACCTTATGTTCTCCAGTACTGTGTCACTGACACAACGAGTCTCGTCTGCCATTTGTAATTGATAACATGACTTATTGAAAGAATTAAATGTCTGAAGTTAACAAGTAATCATTATCTGTAAACGAGAAAGATTATAGGATTTATAGAGATCTGACATTCCATTTCCCTCCGTGGGTGAGATGATTGACGTGTGTACGTGACTTTAAGAAAGTCTGAGATTATTCTTCTGTTGACGTCGTACAATTAAACTGTGGGTTTGTTTTTAGTTTAGTTTTTGACTGCTTCGGTTTTTTAACAATTAGTTGCATATTTAAATTTCAAATTAATTTACACACATAAATCTTACCTTGGACCAAGCAGACTTAAAGCACACACACATTCAGATTACTTCGAACGATATCTGGTAACCAGAGTTTTTTATAAAATAGTTATTCAATCATTCCTGATCATGAGTGTGATATAAGAGTGATAGCTAAATCGCACTGTTCGTCTAGACAAGAATAGGCCAAGAGTTGGCGGTGGGTCCTGTTGACTAGCATTCCTTCTAGTCTATATAGTTCGCGACAATTCTAACAACAACAAACAAAATGGAATGTTCTTTTCTCTTCGTTTTCTTCTTTCGGTTTAACACTTGAATGCAGCAACAGTCAAAATGTAACTCACGAACCACTATGTTTGGTGTATGTTGCTAAGCCTTACAATTCAGTTTTCATCAATTTTGTGAACTCACTCCCTTATCAGTTTATTGAAAATAAAACTCCAGTGTAAAGTATAAGTCAACTGGTCCACGTGCTCTCGTTGGCATGATCGAAGCGTAAATGTATTACTAAACAATATGTCATACTCATTCCCTGACCGAAGTGGTCTTTGAAACGTTTCTATACGACGATTGATATTTCACTTCGACCTAGAAAATAAAAACGTTTTGTTTGTTTTAAAGCACAGCCACATTAGGCTCTCTGCTATGTCCACCGCAGGGAATCGAACCCCGGATTTTAGTGTTGTAAGTTCGTAGATTTACTGCAGTCCCACCGGGGGAAAAATGTTTTAATTTAAAGAATTTTCTTTTTTGGGGGCGTGCTCTTTTACTCACAAACTTTATGAGTGAATGTAAAGAATAATGTATAGCAATATATCAACTACTCTATATCTGCTATATACAGTGCCGACGAGTTCTTTCGCTCAATACCAGTGCTCATCAGGCCGGCTCCAATGTCAAGAGGGCCCGGCATGGTCAGATGGTTAGGGAGCACGACTCGCAATCTGAGGGTCGCGAGTTCGAATACCCGTCCCACCATACATCCTCTCCCTTTCAACCGTGGGGGCGTCTTAATGTGATTGTCAGTCCCACTATTCGTTGGTAAAGAGTTGGCGGTGGGAGGTGATGACCAGCTGCCTTCCCTGTAGTCTTACACTGCTAAATTAGGGACGGCTAGCGCAGATAGCCTCGTGTAGCTTTGCGCGAAATTCAAAACAGACAAACAAACAAAACCTATACGTCGGAGCTAGTTCATCCTCAAGCACATTTTCTATAGAATTTCTGAGAATTCCGCGTGAACTGATCATTGAATTTAATACCTAAAGATTTAATGTAGTTCTTGGAGATGTTGGGTGTATATTACATTTATGATGTGCCTTTCTTTAACCTAGAAAATATCTTGTTTGTGAAAAATGATCGCCTCGGTTTTTGAAGGATTGAGAACAATACGCGATTTGGTACAACATACTTGTAATACGTGAGGGAGGCGTCGTGAGATGTGCTCCTCACCGTTACGTTATTAAACATAATGAGATACACGAGTTAACAGCATTGGATTGTAGATCACTAACATATAATATTTTGGCATCAAATGAAAAGTTGTTTGATAAATAATTGTTTACGCGGACTTTGGAAGCGATTTATGAGAAAACTCGTGACACACCATAGAAACATGAATGCTATAAGATCTGAGCTTGTATTTAAGTCCATTATGCCAGACACACCATAGAAACATGAATGTTATAAGATCTGAGCTTGTATTTAAGTCCATTATGCCAGTCTGAATGCAAGGCTTTTTTAACGTCTAGGAACACAGCAACTGTGGCATGATTACGATTAAAAACACAAAAATATTTTCAGTTAACTCAAGTGATTCATGATTTGTCTGTGCTTAGAAGCTGCGTTTTAAATGGTTGAAATTAGCTTAATGTATTCTATATAACATAGCAGCCTGGTAGAAATAATATTTTTCCACAAGTTTACCTATACAGTTATGTAAACTGGTGTGACGAAAGGTGTACTTCCTATCTTACAAATAAGAGCGGATTTCACTGTGACGGATAACAGCCAGTAAAAGAAGGAGTGACTAATGGAGTAGAAAGTCCAGATGCCTTTCTGATGACAGGGGGTGATGACTTGTCCTTCACCAGTTTTTTGAAGCGTTTCTCGTGAATTTTAATTTCTGTGGTAGTAATGGGCATGTCTGTGGTGTCGTGGGGGAGACATTGTTGCAGGGGGGGTTTGTAGTCTGCGTGGTTGATGGTGCGTGTGAGTGTTTTATAGCAAAGCCACATCGGGCGATATGCTATGTCCATCGAGGGAAATCGAACCCCTGGTTGTAGCGTTGTAAATCCGTAGATTTCCCCCCGTCCTTCCGGGGGACGTGTAGTTGGTGGTTATACGATTATTAAGTAAGTTATAATGACTATTGTAAAATGTGTTTAAGTTACTATTTTTGGTAGTATCTCTCCAGAAAGAATTAAATTTACGCCAGATTAATGAGGGGTCGGGTTTTGCTTAATAAGGAGAAATACAGAATTTTTCTCCAATTAACTGGGTGATTTTCTTTAATTACTTTGGATTTGATATTTAGTGACGTAATTGAGGGGTCACGAGTATTTATAAACTGACGAGTTAGGTGACGTCTCTCACGAATTAGTACAAGTATTTCCGAGGTCAGTTCCAACAAATTACATTATGTTAAAGGTACGTATAGTTTCTATTGTTACATGTGGTTTCTCAGGTACGTATAGTTTCTATTGTTACATGTGGTTTCTCAGGTACGTATAGTTTCTATTGTTACGTGTGGTTTCTCAGGTACGTATAGTTTCTATTGTTACGTGTGGTTTCTCAGGTACGTATAGTTCCTATTGTTACGTGTGGTTTCTCAGGTACGTATAGTTCCTATTGTTACGTGTGGTTTCTCAGGTACGTATAGTTCCTATTGTTACGTGTGATTTCTCAGGTACGTATAGTTCCTATTGTTACGTGTGGTTTCTCAGGTACGTATAGTTTCTGTTGTCGCATGTGGTTTCTCAAGGAAGTAACTGTCTAGGTCCTGACACGGGAAGATCATATAGAATGTTATGTGATATATTCCAATATTATGCAGGCTGGAATATTTATGTGTTTGTAATTAAACACAAAGCTACAATATGGGCTATCTGTGCTCTGCCCACCACAGGTATCGAAACCCGATTTTTAGCGTTGTAAGTCCGCAGACATACCGCTGTGCCACTGGGGTGTGTGAGATGACTTGGGAGTCGTTCTAATGACTGTGGGCAGGGTGAGTTATCATAAAAAATTATTATATTTATAAATGGGAAAAATTTAGTTTGTTTTGAATTTCGTGCAATGTTTCTAAATGAAAGCAATAAACTTGGAAACATCTTAACATTATTATATAAACACTCAAATAACCATGTCCTGGTTTTTATACATAAAACAAACCAATTACATAACACATTTTGTTTTTAGATTTGAAAGCATTTGGTAAAAAAATTCTTGAACTTTCTAATGTTGATAATATCAACATATAGGTGTTGTTTGTTTGTTTTGAGTTTCGCGCATAGCTACTCGAGGGTTATCTGTGCTCACCGTCCTTAATTTTAGCAGTTATAGACTAGAGGGACAGCAGCTAGTCAACACTGCCAACTCTTGGGCTACTCTTTTACCAACGAAATATGGGATTGACCGTCACATTATAACGCCCCTACGACCCATAGCTTGCAAGCTGAGCGCCCTAAATACCACATCATGCCAAACTTCATGAGAGAAATGTAATGTTGTTATCACTGTTTCTCCTGCAGTTAAAATTTTTATGTTTGGAGTTAAGATGATTTAGAATAAATGTATTGGAATTTGTGTTTGGGAGCAATATCAAGTCTAGTTTTAGGGGAAAATATAACGGTAAAAGAATATTAGTGACTGGGATGTTTGGAACATGTAGGTTGCATATAATACATTCGTTGAACGCGGAACTTGGATTGTCTAGTAAACATTTTGATACTTTTCTGTAGAAAAGAACATCTTATCTGCCTGGAGATTTGGGCCTAGAGAGTGGGTTAAAAATACAGAGGGAGTAGTTTTATTAATAATTATATTGTTTGCACTAATTTGTTGATATATTAATTAAATTTTTTGTGGCTTAAACTAACCTTGGTGTTAAGATATGAAACTTTGTATTTAACAGTTCTGCTTCTGTTATTTTCGTTAAACAGACCCAACCTCATCAGGTATTCTTGGGATGAGGGCAACAAATATCAATAGCAGCGAGGGTTAGCAGCAACTGATTACTTAGGACAGAATGATCAATGTAGATTTTTGTAGAGTGCTTATTACGATTCTTGGTCTTGTTGGAGTGAGCAAATGGTTACTGGTCGATTCCTGGTGATGGCTGGAAAGAATTGGGTACTTTGAGATTTTGGTGGATGTGGTGCATTATTGTGAGCTCTTGAACATTGAAGGTGGAGGGGACAACCTAGGTAGGAAGCGGCATGATGGCGCATCAGTCTCAGCTACATTGTAGATTTATAAACAACAGCCACACTTACCTCAGGTGGTGGCCAAACCGTTAACTGCAAAACCGAGATTGAGTGGTGTTGGCTTTTAGAACTACTCTTGTCTTGGGAAGGTAGTTTCCTTGAAGTGACTCCTGGAAAATAATCCTAATAAGTGAAAAGCTTGGATTGGATTTCATTGTCGATGGCAAATTTAGACTGCTTCATTTAGCTATACGGTTCATAATGTCAACCAAAGTAGGGATTGTAAATCGTTTAAAATCTATCTAACTAGTATCACTTTACTTGTTTCTGTACTTTTTATTGTAGCATTTATTTTGTTTTGGATATTTCTTACAGCAATTCTACGAATAACCAACGATCCCTACTTTCAGTTATTTTTTTTCCACAATAAAGTGAAGTAAACTTATGGTTAACTTACGTAGTTCCAACTAATTTATCATTATCAACAATTTTAACTGTCACAATAAGCCTTGGAAGTATGTATATGTTATTATTAAATTTCTGGGTATTATTAATATTCGTTGATTTAAAATGTAATCCGATAAAGGGCCCGATCTGTTAATTTCAAAAAGCCCCCCAGTGGCACAGCGGTATCTCTGCGGACATACAACGCTAGAAACCGGGTTTCGAAACCCGTTGGTGGGCTGAGCACATATAGCCCCTTTGTGCAACTTTGTGCTTAACTACAAACAAACAATAATATCAAAAAACATCAACAAAAATAAACATTTCACTGCCAAAAATAACTCGCCATTCAATAGCGTTAAGGCACGAAAATATGGAGTTTAGGAGGTTTGGTCGGATTGTATTCATCTTGCAAAAAGTAATTGAAGTGTTCTTGTTCAGGCACTTAGCCATCTTGCAACAGCATGAAAACGTAGTTAAGACTTCCTCGGTCGTCACTATCGAGAGTACCAACGGCTCGAAAGAGCTGATGAACGAGATAAAGTATTGCCCAACATGCGTGGTCACTACCTTGTTATGGCTTTGGGTTTTTACTCCTTCATAGCCTGGAAACTAATGCGACAATTTTGTGGACAATTCAGATTCCAGATATTTCAAGGAGTTCAAATCTCTATTCCTAATTACAAAAACACAAACAAAAAACAAAACAAACAAATATGTATCCGTGGTTCACAGAGTGGGCATTAAATCTAAGATTATTGGTTCACCGGAAATACTGAAGTAGAAAATCTAACGGAAGCGAAACCCAATATCGATCTTCAGTTTCAGTTTGATTTGAATTAGCGCATAGCTACACGAGAACTATCTGCGCTAGCCGTCCCTAATTTAGCAGTAAAAGACTAGAGGAAAGGCAGCTAGTCATCACCACCCACCGCCAACTCTTAAGCTACTCTTTTGCCAACTGATAGTGGGATTGATCATAACATTACAACGCCTTCACGGCTGAAAGGGCGAGCATGTTTGGTGTGACGGGGATTCGAACCCTCAGATTGCGAGTCAAGCATCCTAACCACCTGGCCAAGCCGGGCACTAGTCTTAGTTTACTGATAGATAAAGTCTGCTAAAAATGACAAAATAAAAACAAAGAAATCGAGCATTTCTTATTTGACAATAATTAGATTTGTTGCTGTGGACAAAATAAAGTAAAAAGGAAAGAAAAATGAGAAAAGCCTTAGGAAATAAAACAAAAAAATAGTGGTTCTAATTATACAAGTAAAGTCAACACTATTGATTATCGCCACCTTTCTCTGAAGACAATAAACGTGTCTTGCCGTTCGACTTCTTTAATTCTCTAAAGAAAATAAAAGATCTAAGACTTGAAACTAATATATATTTGTAGTCTTTCGGTACTTAATTTATATGTAAAAGGTTCGACAACAATAAAACGAAAATATTTTATGTGGCATGTGTTTAACTCTAGTGTGTCGTGCGGCCAAAACGACTTCCTGCAGGACACACTGTGTGTTATTAACAGGGGTGATAGTTTAGCGATTTTTCAACTCCTAGATTTCGGACTGTTATAATCCAAACAATCACATATTTTCAGAGGATATGCTCTACTGGACCCTTACTTCAAATACCAAAGTTCAGGGCAATCCATTAAGAAATACCTGAGATATAACATCTCCAATTTTGATTAAGTTTCTTCCTGTTTTTCTTCTCACCAAAAATACTGAAACTTTATTTGATAGAAAAACGTAATAATCTTTTATGGATTTTTTTCCAATTTGGTACACTGATAGATCTTTTCAATTCACAGTTATGAGTCTCATTTGGTGTAAATATAAGCCATACATGCAAAGTTATTCAACGTAAACCGTTTAAATTTGATGAAAATATTTGCGCACCCCTCCACAAAAAGTCACGTAAGCTACTGGACTGAACTTTTTAATACAGCTTCACGTAAGAATAAATTTTGTTTTTTGTCATTTGGGTTAAAGACGGCTGAGTTAGAGCAGCAAAATTATAATGTGAAAGCATGTGCAGATACACAAGTATTGGTTAGGCCAAGCAAACTAGATTAGCAGTTTCT
>NW_013674896.1:15500-23201 GCF_000517525.1 Limulus polyphemus
ACCAACTTACGGGAATAGAGTAAAAGTGACAGTTGAATTATAGCACCAAGTTACGGGAATAGAGTAAAAGTGACAGTTGAATTATAGCATCAAGTTACGGGAATAGAGTAAAAGTGACAGTTGAATTATAGCATCAAGTTACGGGAATAGAGTAAGTAAGGTATTTGGCAGTTCTCGTGTAATGCACCCACGGCTCATACTCTGGAGCACGAACCTGTGGCAACGGGTCACAAGCCATGAATCCTCGAACTTACAGTCTGGGCACATTAACATACGGCTATCCAATCTTTGAAGAACAGAAGTTAGTTAGAGGTTAAAAAAGTGGGATGAGAACCATTTAAAAACATTAAATAGAAAATAAACCCGCTCTTCAAAATTGGAGGGCAATCTCGGTGGGTTACCAACGTATTCCACTAGCTAGCGTGAACTAATCCTTCATATATTTGTTTTGATTTAAATTCTTATTAATTTAAACTACTTTTAAATTGTTGTTGTTGTTTTTTAAATCATATATACACTGGTTTAAATGTCTGTCTTGAGGAATGTGGTATATAAAAGTTAGAAACCACTAGATTGGAACGTGTACGTTCTTGACGCTCCATCTACTGTTTGAAAATCGCATCAAGAATTCACTCTCAGAAAACAACATTATAAACAAATAAGGTAAAATGATAAGTAAAACACGTATCAAAGTACCCGATAAACATTGCAATACAAACCATGTGGATCTTTTTAACAGGTTAAACTTGTATTTTCATATGTTCATAGATATATTTTTTCCTTTGTTTAATTTGTTCTCTCAACATTCCAGTGAATTATTTTATATGGTAATACATTTGTTGGGTTATTTCAATAAATCTAAATAATTTAAAGTAGCAAGAAATTGCATACGGAGGTACTATATAAATTCTTATCTTCAAAAGCATCCAACTTATACATGAAACTTATTAGATAAAATTACGTTACATGAAACTTATTAGAAAAATTACGTTACATGGAAACTTATTAGATAAAATTACGTTACATGAAACTTATTAGATAAAATCCCATTACATGGAAACTTATTAGATAAAATTACGTTACACGAAACTTATTAGACAAAATAACATTACATGGAAACTTATTAGATAAAATTACGTTACATGGAAACTTATTAGATGAAATTACGTTACATGAAACTTATTAGATAAAATTACGTTACATGGAAACTTATTAGATGAAATTACGTTACACGAAACTTATTAGACAAAATCACATTACATGGAAACTTATTAGATAAAATTATGTTACATGAAACTTATTAGATAAAATTACGTTACATGGAAACTTATTAGATAAAATTACGTTACATGAAACTTATTAGATAAAATTACGTTACATGAAACTTATTAGATAAAATTACGTTACCTATCAAAAGTTCTCAATTTCACTGACCTGTCTTCTTATGGCTACTCATTTTTCCTTGACGTGAAAATCACCGTCCCTAATAATGAGAATCACCATCGTTATGAATGGGAATCATCATTTTTAAGACTATGAATTATTGTCTCTAATAATGAAAACTATCCTACCTAGCAACGAGGATTATCCTACCTAAGAATGGAAACCATCCCACCTAACAATTAGGATCATCGTTTGGAACAATGGAAACCACTGTACCTAAGAGTGGGAATCATCTTTGCTAACAATGGAAATTATCGTTTCTAATGTAAATCACGATCACTAAGAATATATATAATGCTAAACATTGGGTTTTGATACCTGTTATGTTTTGTACTTAATAACAAACAAACACTAAGGACTAATAGGTTCGTTTTGAGTTTATTTACTGATTATAAGTATTATTTCATTACAAGTTACAACTTTTATAGTAAGGAAGAATATTTGTGTACTCGAGAATGATCAAAACGTCGTACCTGTTTTAAAAATGTTCTTCTTTACTGTAAAAGCTCTAACTTCCAATAAAATAAAAACTACGAATATATATAATACTCTAAAAGAATGCGAATCCTTTCCCTTAAACATGCAAATCTTCATCCTTAAAATTGGAAATCACTGTCTGTAATAATGAATCGTTCCTAAAATTGGAAATCACCGTCTCTAATAATGAATAATCGTCCTTAATATCTGGAATCACCGTCTCTAATAATGAATAATCTTCCTTAATATTTGGAATCACCGTCTCTAATAATGAATAATCTTCCTTAATATTTGAAATCACCGTCTCTAATAATGAATAATCGTCCTTAATATCTGGAATCACCGTCTCTAATAATGAATAATCTTCCTTAATATTTGAAATCACCGTCTCTAATAATGAATAATCTTCCTTAATATTTGAAATCACCGTCTCTAATAATGAATAATCTTCCTTAATATTTGGAATCACCGTCTCTAATAATGAATAATCTTCCTTAATATTTGAAATCACCGTTCTTAAGAACTAGAAACACCTTTCCTGGAACTGAGAATAATTTGAGGCAATATACAAATTATGTTTATTTTAAGCCTCCTTCACATAGCCAGACTATTAGAGGTTGTCAGCTGTTATTCACTAGACTACTTTACTCTTTAAAATGGCATGTACTCCGACATCTAGCAGAATTAACCAGCGAAAATAAAAAATAAAACATTATTTGTAACCACACTGCTAGTGCCAAACAGATATACAAGCAGTTTTCATTATCTTCTTTACAATATGATATTCTAAATCAATATATAGTTGAAACAGTTTGATTTTTCAAATGGTTTCTTCAGTACAATTCCAGTTATAAAATTTTATTTCATACATTGCCTAACAATTCCATCTATTTTCAATAAATACTTTAAAAAAAGAAACTTAAATCACTGCTTTATCGAAAAAAATTATGCTTATGTCAAATATTCTAAGAAAAACATCGGTTTAACATTGTTTAACTATAGTTATTTAATTTTACAAAATAATTTAATTTATTCAGAATGTAATTATAGAAAGAAAGCCACGTGAAACAAGAATTGAATAAAACTTTATAGATATAACTTTAAAAAAAATTACGAAGCTTCGTTGATCGTAAACCTAATACTGGAGGTAGTTTCGTCAGATCTTAACGTTTTTTGTGGGAAAAACTGTTTTGATCCGGTTAGAAACAGAGGCAGTCATTCTGTGACTTTATATTGGAGACGTAATAAATGACAATAGATAGGAACTCCACAGAATTAAATACCAGATAAATAGCTCTTAATAGCCCAATAAAAGGTTAGAAGCTTATTGTAAAGAGCATCAAATCTACATTACGATTCGCGTCCGATGGTGAAAGTGGAAGTTATGGCATCTTTACGACGCTAATGATATTTTAGCGAGAAAAAAAAACACGATAAAGTGTCGAAAAAGAAAAATACTTTTTTAAACTTGATTTGTCCCCACACATACACACAGTGGCTCAGTGGTAAGTGTGAGGGCTTATGAAGCTTAAAAATCGGGTTTTGATACACACGGTGAGCAGAATACAACCTATTGTATAGCTTTATGCTTAACAACGATTAGAGCATTACGATACATATGTGTGTGTGCAACAGAATCAACAACAAATAAAGTTCACAAATACCCAGTAGAAACTCGATCGTGAAACTAGTTATTGTTTCGAATGAACGAACGCTTACCAATGCAATGTATATTTACAAGGTAGGCAGCTTGGCCAAACACTGCTAGTGTACTTAGAACTCACGTACGCAGGAACGATTTATACTTCTTTTAATTTTAATCTTTGGTTTTAAAACATATCCATCAATCTATTTGTGACCTTTCTGAGGAAATAAATTCATAAAGCGAGATTAATGACAGATGTAAGAGTCGTAGTACACAACAATGTAGCTTTCAGTTTTGTCTGTGGAAGCGGAAAACCTGCACAGAAGAACTGACTTCGAAACCACACCGAAACCAAAACCGAGGTAATAGTCATATCCCCGTGTGAAAGATACAGCTAGAGAACAGAGAAAATATTCTCAGCCAATAAAACTATTACGATGAAATTGGGCACATCCCCTGGTGCCGTTAAAAAGATAGAAATCTTGAAGTTTATGGAGTTTATAAAACCGAAAGATTCCAATTAACCGTAAAAATATATGCTTTAGAAACTAGATTCAGAACACTGTTTTATGTATTAATACAATCAACCAATGAGAATTCATAGCAGCTTTCTTCAAATACCAGTGTTATGTAGGAAAGCATAACACTAAATGATAACTATAAGTAGCCCTAATTAATAAATTTGAGTGTATCCACCAATTGCAAAAAAAAACTGGTTTATAATTCAACTGTCACTTTTACTCTATTCCCGTAACTTGATGCTATAATTCAACTGTCACTTTTACCTATAGTCTATAACAGTTCTGTTGACTAACTACCTTACCTATAGTCTATAACAGGTCTGTAAACTAGCTACTTTACCTATAGTCTATAACAGTTCTGTTGACTAGCTACCTTACCTATAGTCTATAACAATTCTGTTGACTAACTATTATAGACTATAGGTAAGGCTTATCAATGCTACAAGTGTGGCTACTAGTGTGGCCGCCAATTTTGATTTTATTCCTTTAAATCGCACGCTTAATCCTTTTTTTGGCCGCACCATTTTTTCACACCTAAGTTTTTTTTTTAGATGTTTCTTATAAATATACTACAAGTATATTTTTCAGAGGATTCTAAAGGCTAAGAAATACGGCTTTTGCAGATTCCTGGTAAAAATAAATAGAAACCACGCTCACAAGTAATAAGAAGTCCTTACGGAACGCAATTTTCTGAAGCCAACGAAAATACCATATTTTATTATTATTGAATCAATTTCTAAGTGTAGTAATCTTCGAGACAAGAAGGAAACGTTACGTACGTGACTGAAAAAACTACGTGATAAAGATGAAATTTAATTTGGTAGCCATAGAAACAAGAAAGAGCACAATAATTCTCCCTACAGTTAGTGCGACATGAAGTGTGTGAATGGAATGGTTTGTGTTTTTACAAAAAGGAAGGGGGGAAGAGGAAAAGTTATTTTGGCATTAAAACAAAAACGTAAAATAGAAAAAGAAAATTAACGGCACTTGTGCACGCTCCAGGAACATAAAGATGCTGTAGTTGAACATAAAGTTAACCAATCAGCTTTGGCCGAATATAAGACAACCACCATTCATTCTGTCAATTGACATAATATTCATTTAGTTGATCAGACTGACCATAAAAACGAATTAATTATTATTGAATTATTTGAAATTATGAAACACTATAATATTATTTTAGACTTATTTAAAGATTGTGGTCCGGATATTGTGGAAATTGATATTTGGAAATCTGTTTTGTAAATGTAGAGAGCGAAACGGGTTGGCTAATTAGGTAAAATATTTACGTTCTAAATCAAACTTGATCATAAAAACGAAATGATTATTATAGAATATTTGAAATCATGAAAAACTGTAATATTATTCTAAGTATAGAATTTGATCTTAAAAAATATTTGTTTGGCAAATTTACAGGTTGACTAATTATGTAAACTATTTAAATACTGTATACGTGTTCATTTGTTAAGGTATATTTGTTTTATTGTAACTCCTCTGATGATGACGATGTAGGTCACTGGCTAAACATGTAGAGAATGGCAAATAGGGCCTCTTGTACGTTTTATTAAAGTTGTATTGGGAAATATATTTTAACGTGTGGTGCGTTTTAATTTATTGTATATATAAAATATTTCGGGTAGCACAAGAAAAAACAGTTTCTTCTTTATATTCAGAATTTTGCGCTCTAACTTTGAACCATTCAACGGAGCTCACACAACATGTATATAGTTAAACAACTGTCTTCCCTTGAAAGCCTGGGACTGTAAAAAGTGTAATGGGTTTGGAAAAGTAAGTGCACAGGATTTTTTTGCCCTTTTTTTTAATGTTCTTGAAAGATTGGGTGTTTTCACCTCTATGTAGGTGTGGTACTCAACGTATCCTCCAGTTATGTACTGAGGGTAGGTATTTGTACTGTTGTCTTTCGTTTTATGTTGGTGTACATTCCACAGTTTGTGAAAGATGTGGGTGTCGGTGGCATTCTGCGACATATTTTACTTACTACATTTACATGACTTTTAAGTTGTTATATAAAGAAAAACAATGTAAATAATATTTATTAATCATTGTTGTTGTTATTCAGATCACGAGTGTTTGTATTAAGCCCGCTTAAACGCGATTTGACGAATGGAAATAATCTTAAACTTGATGAAAATTATTTTCAGTTATGCTGAACAAACTTTACAAATTTCAAAATATGTTCTTAGTTGTTTTCTCTTCAGTTAACAGACATTTGTGAAGAAAATTTTCCACCATTTCCAATATTTGATTTGAATTTCATCTTAAACTCGGAACTGAGCAGTAAACAAAAAAACTATATTAGGGAAAGTATGGTTTTATCAAGGAATAGAAGCTCAGCTGTTTTCGTTTTAACTAGTTAATCAGAATAACAAAGCAACGTAAATGCTTTAGATCAGAAATTACAAACACATGGTCGTGAGTATAATTTCCCATTTTTATAGTAAACATAAACCAACCTAAGTCTGTTTGTCACTAAACGTATGTTCTATGTTTTTAATGGTTTCTTAAATATTATATTATTTTATGTCATGTGTAACAAAGGTCAACGAGAGTGTAGCCGCGAGTATCAAGATCCGTATAGAAATGGTCATGATAATAAGGTAAACATTTGGGAAACCGTACTCCAGATCAACAGAGCTCTGACTTACAACATATAGAAATGTGATCTTTAGCACAGAAGGCATGACGAAAATACTATATAAAAAATATTGGTCTCTCAGTAAGATGCAAATTGTCGTATGACTGTTTTAATTTATACCAATGACATTAATTTTCCTCAAATTTTAATTTCTATACTTTTACACAAACAGTCTTCTCTCTCCCCAGTTCTTGTTAAAAAATGTTTAATTAAAACGAAAGTATGTCACAAATAAATGGGGGATTAAAACGGAGACCAGTTTTGTGACCTTAGAATCCATTATAGACCGTCTAAAATGAATACAAATAGCATACACTATTAGACAACAATGGCATAACGAGTTACCTTACTCATTCAAAAATATTAAATATAATAAATTTAAACTTCTATAAATTTCGTAAGTTAAAATCACACATCACAAAACCAGCATGAAACATACAAATTAGCAAGTTATAAGAATTCAATTCGAATCTGTGCGATACCACAGTTACTGCCCTCAGTTTAAGTTGGGCGTGTTTCATAAAAGTGACTGTAAATCCCTTAGCGAGGATGATGGGGATAGGGTGCTGCTGACTGGTTGACTTTCTTCTTGTCAGTAGTTCAAAATTAGGGACAGTGGCAGATAGTTTTAGTATAAATATAAATAACAATTTAACAAATGCCCTTGCACATTTTTTCAAGTCATGTTGTTAAATGTATTCACCCATTTATAAAATTAGCAAAGTGCTTGAAAGGTGAGCTAGTGGTGTTTTACCCACCATCATGCTCCAAATTGAACAAAAAAACGTGGCCTGGCTAACTAATGAATGAATATTTGTTGTAAAATTATAAATATACTATAACAGATAAATTTGCAAATAAATAAAACAGATCAAAGTAAACCAGCCAGTTGTTTGGAGGGTATAATGAAGCACAATTTCCTTCCTTAATTAATACTCTTCATAGAGAATGGTAACCTT
>NW_013674896.1:24201-25346 GCF_000517525.1 Limulus polyphemus
CCTCGTAACTTGATGCTATAATTCAACTGTCACTTTACTCTATTCCCGTAACTTAATGCTATAATTCAACTGTCACTCTTACTCTATTCCCGTAAGTTGGGGCTATAATTCAACTGTCACTCTTACTCTATTCCCGTAACTTGATGCTATAATTCAACTGTCACTTTTACTCTATTTCCGTAACTTGATGCTATAATTCAACTGTCACTTTTACTCTATTCCCGTAACTTGGTGCTATAATTCAACTGTCACTTTTACTCTATTCCCGTAACTTGGTGCTATAATTCAACTGTCACTTTTACTCTATTCCCGTAAGTTGGTGCTATAATTCTTACTCTGTGACATTGTTGTTCACTGAGATCTCGTTACAAGATTTTCATATCTAACCTAAGGATTTTGGTTATTGATTTCTGAAAGTACCTTTCATGATATGTAAAGCACCAAAAATCCAGGGGATGCTATCTAGAAGGTATACTGGAATGTCTGAAAAATATTTAGCACAGATTATTGTCTCTTGTTACGTATCTTTCAAAACCAAAGCAGAAGTCGAAAGTCGTTTGATCTTGATTCTAAATCTACAGAAAATTCTTTCTAGAAGACAAAAGTGATAAAAAACACACTAAGTGATACGTACCTACACATTTCTCAAATAAAACTTCTCATTGCATCGTATGATCCTACCGTCATTACAAGCCTTTCTTGGAGTTTTTAAACGATAATACGAGCTTTCCTTTGTCTCGTTCTACAGAATCATGAAAATAAAACGAAAGAAACGACATGAAAAACTATCCTTAATGCTACCTGGGTTCCACTGAGAGCATATTTTAAAGCTTTTTGTGGTCGATCTTGGATCCACCAATAACTCTCGTTTTTCAGTTTTGTTTTAGCTTCAGATGATCTTATTAATAATTTAATAGTTAACTTCTAACTTTTCTGGCAATATACTTCAGTCGATTAGTATTATTTTATGATTTGGTGAACATTTCTGACTTCTGTATCCATTCTCTTAGATACAAAGTGATATAGATATAATTTTTCGTTTCTTGTATATACATCTCTGTTTTTTGATATAGTACAAATAAAGTTATGTTACGTCTCCGTTCGTTAGTTAATTTTCCGTAACTTCGTTCCGACGAAACTTTAGC
>NW_013674897.1:0-3206 GCF_000517525.1 Limulus polyphemus
TGATACCTTTTTTATGTAGGAAGTATGATTTGTTTATTGGTTGCCTGGTTAGAAGTATGATTTGTTGATACCTTTTCTGAGTGAGAAGTATGATTTGCTGATTGGTAGTCTGGTTAGAAGTATGATTTGTTGATACCTATTCTGAGTGAGAAGTATGATTTCTGGTTGGTAGCCTGGTTAGAAGTATGATTTGTTGATTGGTAGCCTGGTGAGAAGTATGATTTGCTGATTGGTAGCCTCGTGAGAAGTATGATTTGTTGATACCTATTCTGTGCGAGAAATATGATTTGTTGATTGGTAGCCTGGTGAGAAGTATAATTTGTTGATACCTAAGGCTACCAATCTACAAATCATACTTTTCACTCCGGATAAATGTCAACAAATCATACTTCTAACCAGGCTACCAATCAATAAATCATACTTCTCACTCAGAATAGGTATCAACAAATCATACTTCTAACCAGGCAACCAATCAACAAATCATACTTCTCACATAGAATAGGTATCAACAAATCATACTTCTAACCAGGCTACCAATAAACAAATCATACTTCCTACATAAAAAAGGTATCAACAAATCATAATTCTAAACAGTCTACCAATCAACAAATCATACTTCTGACACAGAATAGGTATCAACAAATCACACTTCTAACCTGGCTACCAATCAACAAATCATACCTCTCTCTCTTAATAGGTATCTACAAATCATACTTCTAACAGGCTACCAATCAACAAATCATATTTCTCGCACAGAATAGGTATCAAAAAATGATACTTCTCACCAGGCTACCAATCAACAAATCATAATTCTCACTCAAAATAGGTATCAACAAATCATACATCTAACCAGGCTACCAATCAACAAATCATATTTCTCGCACAGAATAGGTATCAACAAATCATACTTCTCACCAGGCTTCCAATCAACAAATCATACTTCTCGCACAAAATAGGTATCAACAAATCATACTTCTAACAGGTTACCAATCAACATATCATATTTTTCGCTTAGAATAGGTATCAACAAATCATACTTCTCACCAGGCTACCAATCAACAAATCATACTTCTCGCACAGAATAGGTATCAACAAATCATACTTCTCTCTAGGCTACCAATCAACAAATCATACTTCTCACGCACAATAGGTGTCAACAAATCATACTTCGCACCAGGCTACCACCTACAAATCATACTTCTCACTCAGGATAAATGTCAACAAATCATACTTCTAACCAGGCTACCAATAAACAAATCATACTTCCTACACAGAATAGGTATCAACAAATCACACTTCTAACCAGTCTACCAATCAACAAATCACACTTTTCACTCAGAATAGATATCATCAAATCATACTTCTAGCCAGGCTACCAATCAATAAATCATACTTCTCACTCATATAAGGTATAAACAAATCATACTTCTTACCAGGCATCCAATCAATAAATCATACTTCTCACTCAAAATAGGTATCAACAAATCATACTTCTAACCAGGCTACCAATCAACAAATCATATTTCTCGCACAGAATAGGTATCAACAAATCATACTTCTCACTCATAATAGGTACCAACAAATCATACTTCTAACCAAGCTTCCAATCAACAAATCATACTTCTCACTCATAATAGGTATCAACAAATCATACTTCTTACTTGGCTTCCAATCAACAAATCATACTTCTCACACAGAATAGGTATCAACAAATCATACTTGTCACCAGGCTACCAATTAACAAATCATACTTCTCGCACAAAATAGGTATCAACAAATCATACTTCTAACAGGTTACCAATCAACATATCATAGTTCTCGCACAGAACAGGTATCAACAAATCATACTTCTCACGAGGCTACCAATCAACAAATCATACTTCTCGCACAGAATAGGTATCAACAAATCATACTTCTCTCTAGGCTACCAATCAACAAATCATACTTCTCACTCAGAATAGGTATTATCAAATCATACTTCGCACCAGGCTACCACCTACAAACCATACTTTTCACTCAGGATAAATGTCAACAAATCATACTTATAACAAGGCTACCAATCAACAAATCATACTTCTAACTCAGAATAGGTATCAACAAATCATACTTCTAACCAGACTACCAATCAACAAATCATACTTCTCACACAGAATAGGTATCAACAAATCATACTTCTAACCAGGGTACCAATAACCAAATCATACTTCCTACACGGAATAGGTATCAACAAATCATACTTCTAACCAGTCAACCAATCAACAAATCATACTTCTCACTCAGAATAGATATCATCAAAACATACTTCTAGCCAGGTTACCAATCAATAAATCATACTTCTCACTCATAGAAGGTATAAACAAATCATACTTCTTACCTGGCATCCAATCAATAAATCATACTTCTCACTCAAAAGGTGAGAAGTATGATTTGTTGATACCTATTCTGAGTGAGAAGTATGATTTGATGATTGGTAGCCTGGAGAGAAGTATGATTTCTTGATTGGTAGCCTGGAGAGAAGTATGATTTGTTGATACCTATTCTGTGGGAGAAGTATGATTTGCTGATTGGTAGTCTGGTTAGAAGTATGATTTTTTGATACCTGTTCTGAGTGAGAAGTATGATTTCTGGTTGGTAGCCTGGTTAGAAGTATGATTTGTTGATTGGTAGTTTGGTGAGAAGTATGATATGCTAATTGGTAGCCTGGTGAGAAGTATGATTTGTTGATACCTATTCTGAGTGAGAAGTATGATTTGTTGATTGGAAGCCTGGTAAGAAGTATGATTTGTTGATACCTATTATGAGTGAGAAGTATGATTTGTTGATTGGTAGCCTGGTTAGAAGTATGATTTGATGATATCTATTCTGATTGAGAAGTATGATTTGTTGATTGGTAGCCTGGTTAGAAATACGATTTGTTGATACCTATTCTCTGTGAGAAGTATGATTTGTTGATTAGTAGCCTGGCTAGAAGTATGATTTGATGATATCTATTCTGAGTGAGAAGTATGATTTGTTGATTGGTAGACTGGTTAGAAGTATGATTTGTTGATACCTATTCTGTGTAGGAAGTATGATTTGTTTATTGGTACCCTGGTTAGAAGTATGATTTGTTGATACCTATTCTGAGTGAGAAGTATGATTTGTTAATTGGTAACCTGGTTAGAAGTATGATTTGTTGACATTTATACTGAGTGAAAAGTATGATT
>NW_013674897.1:4110-6266 GCF_000517525.1 Limulus polyphemus
ATTGGTAGCCTGGAGATAAGTATGATTTGTTGATACCTATTTTGTGCGAGAAATATGATTTGTTGATTTGTAGCCTGGTGAGAAGTATGATTTGTTGATACCTATTCTGTGCGAGAAATATGATTTGTTAATCGGTAGCCTGGTTAAAAGTATGATTTGTTGATTGGTAGCCTGGTGAGAAGTATAATTTGTTGATACCTATTCTGAGTGACCACTCAGAATAGGTATCAACAAATCATACTTATCACCATACTACCAATCTAGAAATCATACTTTTCACTCAGAATAGGTATCAACAAATCATACTTCTCACCAGGCTTCCAATCAACAAATCATACTTCTCACTCAGAATAAATATCAAAAATTCATACTTCTAACCAGGCTACCAATCAACAAATAATACTTCTCACTCAGAATAGGTATCAACAAATCATACTTCTAACCAGACTACCAATCAACAAATCATACTTAAAAGTATGATTTCTAGATTGGTAGCCTGGTGAGAAGTATGATTTGTTGATACCTATTCTCAGTGAGAAGTAGGATTTGTTGATTGGTAGCCTGGTTAGAAGTATGATTTGTTGATACCTATTCTGTGCGAGAAGTATGATTTGTTCTAACCAGGCTACCAATCAACAAATCATACTTCTCACACAGAATAGGTATCAACGAATCATACTTCTCACCAGGCTACCAATCAACAAATCATACTTCTCGCACAGAATAGGTATCAACAAATCATACTTCTCACCAGGCTTCCAATCAAGTATGATTTGATGATATCTATTCTGAGTGAGAAGTATGATTTGTTGATTGGTAGCCTGGTTAGAAGTATGATTTGTTGATACCTATTTTGTGTGAGAAATATGATTTGTTGATTGGTAGCCTGGTGAGAAGAATAATTTGTTGATACCTATTCTGTGCGAGAAGTATTATTTGTTGATTGGTAGCCTGGTGAGAAGTATGATTTGTTGATACATATTCTGTGCGAGAAATATGATTTGTTGATTAGTAACCTGTTAGAAGTATGATTTGTTGATACCTATTCTGTTTTAGAAGTATGATTTGTTAATTGGTAGCCTGGTTAGAAGTATGATTTGTTGATACCTATTTTGTGTGAGAAGTATGATTTGTTGATTGGTAGCCTGGTGAGAAGAATAATTTGTTGATACCTATTCTGTGCGAGAAGTATGATTTGTCGATTGGTAGCCTGGTGAGAAGTATGATTTGTTGACACAGAATAGGTACTTCTCACACAGAATAGGTATCAACAAATCATACTTCTAACCAGGCTACCAATCAACAAATCATTCTTCTAGCCAGGCTACCAATCAATAAATCATACTTCTCACACAGAATGGGTATCAACAAATCATACTTCTAACAGGTTACCAATCAACAAATCATATTTCTCGCACAGAATAGGTATCAACAAATCATACTTCTCACCAGGCTACCAATCAACAAATCATACTTCTCGCACAGAATAGGTATCATCAAATTATACTTCTCACCAGGCTACCAATCAACAAATCATACTTCTCACTCAGAATAGGTATCAACAAATCATACTTCTAACCAGGCTACCGATCAACAAATCATACTTCTCACTCAGAATAGATATCATCAAATCATACTTCTAACCAGGCTACCAATCAACAAATCATACTTCTCACTCAGGATAGGTATCAACAAATTATACTTCTCAATCAGAATAGGTATCAACTAATTATACTTCTTACCAGGCTACCAATCAACAAATCATACTTCTAACCAGGCTACCAATCAATAAATCATACTTCTCACACGGAATAGGTATCAACAAATCATACTTCTAACAGGTTACCAATCAACAAATCATATTTCTTGTATGATTTGCTGATTGGTAGTCTGGTTAGAAGTATGATTTGTTGATACCTATTCTGAGTGAGAAGTATGATTTCTGGTTGGTAGCCTGGTTAGAAGTATGATTTGTTGATTGGTAGCCTGGTGAGAAGTATGATTTGCTGATTGGTAGCCTCGTGAGAAGTATGATTTGTTGATACCTATTCTGTGCGAGAAATATGATTTGTTGATTGGTAGCCTGGTGAGAAGTATGATTTGCTGATTGGTAGCCTCGTGAGAAGTATGATTTGTTGATTGGTAGCCTGGTGAGA
>NW_013674897.1:7124-22404 GCF_000517525.1 Limulus polyphemus
AGGTATCAACAAATCATACTTCTCACCAGGCTACCAATCAACAAATCATACTTCTCACCAGAATAGGTATCAACAAATCATACTTCTCACCAGGCTACCAATCAACAAATCCTACTTCTCGCACAGAATAGGTATCAACAAATCATACTTTTCACCAGGCTACCAATCAAGAGATCTTGCTTCTCACCCAAACAATCTATCAGTTGATCATGTTTCTCACAAATAATGCCAATCAACAGATAATGTTTCACACACAAACTATCAATAAACAAATTATACTTCTGACACTAACTATCAATCACGCTTCTCACAAAGTATACCAATCAACAGATCATGTTTTACATACAGATTACCAATAAAAATAATAATGTTTCTCACACAGAGACTATCTATCAGTAGACCATGATTCTCACGTGCCTACTAATCAACATATCATGTTTCTCACATATCGTGTTTCTTTTCAACCAGATCCTAATCAAATTATCATGCTTCTCATACAAACAACCAATCACAGATCATGCTTCTTAAACAGACTGCCTATCAATAGATTAGGTTTTTAACATAGAATACCTACCACTAGATCATGCTTTTACAACAGAAAAACTATTAACAGATCGTGCCTCTCACATAGACCATGTATCTAGAGATCATGTTTCTAACACAGACTATGAAAAGATCATGCTTTTTACATAGCCTGCCGATCAAAAGGTTATGATTTTCACCCAAACTATTAATAGGCACATTATTTTTCTCATACAAACCTACCAATGAACATATATTTCCACACAGACTTCCTATCAAAAGATCATGTCTTTCACTATCTATTAACATATCATGCTTCTCACACGATCTGCTTATCGATAGATCATACTCTACATACAGAGTACCAATCAACAGTGTATCTATCAACAAATCATGCTTCTCACAGACATTACCTATCAACAGATCATGCTTATCACTACACTGTCAATAAAAGATCATGCTTCTCACATAGAGTAAATACCAACATATAATGCTTCTTTCACAGAATATGTATGAACAAATCATGCTTCTCATCCAAAAACTATCTATCAACAGATCATGCTTATCACTACACTGTCAATAAAAGATCATGCTTCTCACATAGAGTAAATACCAACATATAATGCTTCTTACACAGAATATGTATGAACAAATCATGCTTCTCATCCAAAAACTATCTATCAACTGATCATGCCTCTCACCCAGGCTACTAATCACTTTCACCGAAACTACCAATAGGCAGATTGTACTTCTCAGACAAAGTGCCAGTTACAGGTCATGCTTCTTACAGAGTCTACCTATTAACAGATGAAGTTTCTAGCGTAGACTACTTATCAATAGTTCACGCTTTTCGCCCAAACTATCTATCAATATATAATGCTTTTTATCCAAACTACTTATCAATAGGTCATGCTTTTCACCCAAACTATCTATCAATAAATCATGCTACTCGCACTGTCTAGCTATCAAAATGATCTTGCTGCTCACACAAACTACCAAACAACAGATGATGCTTCTGATACAGACTGCCTATCAACAGATCATTTGACTCACACCGTCTTTCTATTAATAAATCACGCTTCTCACACAGACTACCAATCAACAGAACGTGCTTATCATATAGACTACTAATAAATAGATAATATTCACCAGAATACCACTCAACAGATCATGCTGCTCACGCAGACTAGCCATTAGCGGATTATGTCTCCTAGCCTTTGTGTAATACATCATAATACGTGAAATCTTATTTGTTTTGTGCAAGACTTTGTATATTGAATATACTACAGAGACAAGTAGAAGAAGAAAACCTTATGACATACGCCAGAAAAAAAGATGTAATATGGCATTCAAGAAAAAATCATAAATAAACTGTAAATAGTATTAAAAGAAAGACGATAGTAGCAAAATAAGAAATGAAAATAGTGTAATGAACAAAATTTTGGTTTGATAAAGAAAAAGATATTTACTGAACATTTAAATAGAAAAGTATGGGCCGTCCAACGAAGACATGGAAAGGAACTCTTAAAATACGGGGAAATGCCCGAAATTCATTACTCTTTGAACGAATTACTAAATGAGATACGTAAAAGTAAAGCAGGTCGGTTGATTATCGGTAGAAGAAAAACTACGGAGGTGGAAAGAAACCACTTACTATAAGCGATCTTTAGTGCCAGATCGCGTGACCACGAGTGGTCTTATCAACTTCGCAAAACCAAACGCCACGCATAACTGTATTAAAATAATCATTTACATATATATTACACAGTTTTAATCAGTGTGTCAAGGAAGTTCACAGTGGATAAAAATAACAACTGAAATAGAGGATGTTTCACACGTCAACACAGCGCTAAGCCTAATTATTATTCAACATAATACAAGCGTGACACAAGTAGGACTTGGCTAATCCTATATGACTAATAGTTAAGGTAAAAGTTTCGGAAACAGTCCTTATAGAAGACAACAAGATAACTGATTAATGAGACCTGAAGAGGTTTAAAGATATTATATTAAATTTTTCATATTAAAAACAAGATGAACACGAGTTAAGACTCAAGGCCGATTTACCGTATTTTTTAATCTGAGTGCGTTGGTGGGAAAGTATTTTGAGATTTCCTTTCTAAAAATATTTTTTATTGGTGTGATGAAACCGCAACTTTTGATTGAAGGTTTACTCTTAAGAGAAACGTGAAATAAATATCATGTGCAAATATCGAGCAATAAGAACATAACATAAACCTCAAAATGCAAACAACAATACGTGCGTTATAAAGTGTGTTTGTGTGTGTATATATATATATAGAGAGAGAGAGAAGGGATAGTTTATCGCAATCTCCGCGTTTCTCACAATAATGACATCATTTAGAGCAGACGTGAGTGCTCAAGATCACAACGTTCATAATCTTTACCATCTATTGCTTTTTGTGAACAGCTGCGAGATGCTTGATTCCCTAAAATGAAATGAAATCTACAGAAGATGATTAAGAACATTTCACCAGGGGCGAGGGATTAGATTAACGTATCTCCAGAAGTTAACTTCTCAACTTTGTTGAATTCAAAACGATCCTCAACAAATTCATTAGCCAAACATCAAGTAGCAAAAGAACTAAACATTATTAGGTTCAGAAAGTACTAAATATCAAACATTGCATTTCAGATGATATTCTAATAAAATATTCTTACACCAATCCCTAGACCTCTATCAGATGAAAGTAGTAAACAGATCCTACTTTAACTCATATAAATCCACAGACATTTATTCGTAAAGTTAAAACTTAATTTTAAAACGATTTTATATTTTACAACAGATGATGCCCATGTATGCAGGCTAAGATACGACTATCTCGATAAGCATAATGAGCTGTTGTACTTTTAAATATAATCGCGTTATGTGCAGTGTGTTTCGTATTTAATTTTATGAATGCGTCAGAATATTTTATGTTCTATACTGAGTGACTTTTCAAACCTTTGGTAAGGAAAGAGTAAACTGTTTATTAAAACCTCATGATTGAAACAGGATCATTTGCTCTTTCCTCGACCATTTCTCAGGCTGTTACCATCTCTAACGCTGTATAACTTTGCTAACTATTCTTCAAAATCTTTGTGTGTGTTCATCTCTATAAATTCACTTTTCACACATGTTCTGCAGCTATTTTTAAGGATATTTTCGTAGCTCACAATTCAGCTTCACTAATCAAACTTTGCAGGTAATACTCACCATAAAATCAATTAAATAATGATCAGAATAAGCGCAAAATAAATCGCATTAAAAAGTAATTCGTAAGTTTTACGTTCTACGACAACAGTTTTGTTTCTGAATGCCATCCTATATTCACGCATGAATATCATATTTTGCCAAAATAATAGACTTTGAAGCAATAATAAATGAATTTGACTGTATCATACGAGCGTTATCTGTATATTATCGAGCATTCAACGACCCTCCTGATTTGTTGAAATTTCACTGCTCCTGATTGTTATGTGTTGCACCGTAAAGTGATCAGTCTCACTTATTCACTGGTAAAAAATAATAGCATTGACTATTATAACCGTTACATATGACAATGTCATAATTGGTATAAAATACTAGAACTTAAATAGTGGGCAAAATGCTTCTTTTTAACAATATGTTTCGCACGAATACTTGTTTAATGAGATAATTACTACAGTCTGGGCTGCAACTTCGTTTTATTATTTTCTTCTTCTGAAATATTAGTACAGACATTGTACACTTGATGGCGAAACTCAAGCAATAACTAATTAAAATCGAGTATGACTGTCAGATACTGGTGTTTTTTTTCTTAGTACAAAGCTACATAATACGTTATATGCATTCTGTCCACCACGGAGAATCGAACCCCGGATTTTAGAGCTTTAAGTCCGTAAAATTACCGCTGATCCACCTAGGTGCATGGCTGTCAAAACATTAAAATAAAAGTTGTTTCTAGCTTATTTGATATCTCATTTTTATCAAACTAACTGGTTGAAACTGTATATTATTATAATGGTTTTGTGGCTTTTTAAAGGGCGCAACACCTTATTATCTTAAATTATATTAGTGTCATTGTGTATAGCTTCAAAAGATTTGTATTCCTTTCATGTCCTTGTCAGTCTGTTTTATATTTATAACATTTTGTCTTATGAAGCCCGCTTAGAGAAGCTTTTATTGTCATTGTATTATGTTTCAAGGTCAGCAAGTTAAAAAAAAGTACTTCCCTCCTGGTAGCCTTTAAAACCTGAACCTTGGCAACAAAGTTATAAGCCACTTTTCAGTAACAGCTAAAGCTATCCTTTTATAGGTTACTTCAGTCTTAATTTCTATCCGAGTACTTTACTATACATGTCGTGTATCGTCGGTAGATGGTGCTTTAGTCTATCTCTTCGATCCATATCAATGACATTTCGACCTTTATGCTGAGCCTACATCAATATCTCACTAAACACAAATGAAGTCTTAGACAGCGACAGGAAGTCAAAATACAACAATTTGTATCATGAAGGCATGCGATAACAAATAAACGACTCTGGAGCGTTGGCGGAGGAGTCTTCTCCCACGTACATCCCACTATGCATGAAATTTGTATTATTTACATCCACTACTTTTGTAAACACGGCTTATGTTTTGCATCTTTACCATGAGAAAAATTAGAAAAAAAAATACGTGCCAATTTTTTTAGATTCAGATGACAAATGTCTACCTTCATACCTCTACTAAAACCAGCCAATACCTATGTGTATACCACTTCATCCCCAGTGGCAACCAGCCATTACCTATGTGTATACCACTTCATCCCCAGTGGCAACCAGCCATTACCTATGTGTATACCACCTTACTCCCTAGTGGCAACCAGTCCATTACCTATGTGTATATCACTTTATCTCCAGTGGCAACCAACCATTGCTTATGTGTATACCACTTCATCCCCAGTGGCAACCAGTCATTACCTATGTATATACCACTTCATCCCCAGTGGTAACCAGCCATTACCTATGTGTATATCACTTTATCTCCAGTGGCAACCAGCCATTACCTATGTGTATACCACTTTATCTCCAGTGGTAACCAGCCATTACCTATGTGTATATCACTTCACCCCAGTGGCAACCAGCCATTACCTATGTATATACCACTTCATCCCCAGTGGTAACCAGTCATTACCTATGTGTATATCACTTTATCTCCAGTGGCAACCAGCCATAACCTATGTGTATACCACTTTATCTCCAGTGGCAACCAGCCATTACCTATGTGTATACCACTTTATCTCCAGTGGCAACCAGCCATTACCTATGTGTATACCACTTTATCTCCAGTGGCAACCAGCCATTACCTATGTGTATACCACTTTATCTCCAGTGGCAACCAGCCATTACCTATGTAACGACTTTTAACGCTATAAACTGGGTTTCGATGACAGTAGCAGACACAGACTGCCAATTGTGTAGCTTTGTACTTAACTACAAGCAAATTTTTTTTTGTATACAGTTTTTAAATTTTTAACTACCACGTTTATAAACAACTCTCTGAGAATCGGGTTATTATTAGATATACACAGAAATACACAATACACGTGGTATTGTATAATATTTTATATCTTGCTTATTACCTGTAAAATCAACATGAAAGTTTTTACAGATAATTGCAAAAAAATACTTCACAAATGAATTTCTCAGACTATGGCAAGTATTACGTAAAATGAATATTTCTACGTTTATTTCCAAAATGTGTTAATTATCATGGAACATTTATGATTATTTATTATTAATTTCTTGCTATTTTCATATTATTTATTTAATATCACATTTTTAAGACTAATGAAAAGATTATAAAGTGTGTCCCACATTATGTACCTATCGTAGTGAAATAGTATATAATGTAAATAGATTTCACATAATTATTGAATCAGGTCGTGTATGCTGGCGCTGAACGATGTTGCATAATTTTATAGTGAGTGGGTATAATACCGTGTTTTACCACGATATAAATACTACATATAGTATTTCTAAGGTTTTTCGGGTTGTTGTGAATCCACAAAATTTCCTGGAATGGAGTCAGTCACCAACTAATTCTACAGACTTTGTAGTGTTCGGACGGCAGCCACCACGAACTCTATTTTTACTACGATATACTTCTCGAAATAGTTTTCCAAATCTTTTATCAGTGTTCAAGAATCAGAAAAATTGTATATTTCAAGAAAATCTATATTATTTAGACACCATGAATGGTAAACTGTATGTACTATTTGCTAAACATTCATACCTCTCTAAATATGCCATCATGAAGACCAAGTATATCTACAGATGGCGCTAACAGTAGTTTTCTTCAAGTTCGTGAAGGTCTACAAGAACCTTTAACAGCTTGACACTAGAATGTACATAAGTTATATTTGTTCATGTATTCTATAGTTTATTTTCAACTAATATTAAAATGCAGTCATTTCTACAGGAAAGCTATTTAATACTGTTATCAAAAGTTTGGTGGAATAGTAGAGGAGTTCCAACAAATAATTATTCGCAGAACAATTAAAAACTCTTAATCACGGAGAAATGGGTGAAAAATGACAAGACGCTAAAGTAGTAGAAGCATAAAAACAACGTATGTTTATGGAGGAAGGAACGTAAAAGAAAAGGATGTAGAAAATCTAATGATTGACATAATAACTCTGAGAGGGAAGACGTTAAAGTAATAGAAGCATAAAAACAACGTATGTTTATGGAGGAAGGAACGTAAAAGAAAAGGGTGTAGAAAATCTAATGATTGACATGATAACTCTAAGGGGGAAGACATTAAAGTAATAGAAGCATAAAAAACAACGTATGTTTATGGGAAGGAACGTAAAAGAAAAGGATGTAGAAAATCTAATGATTCACATAATAACTCTGAGAGCGAAGACGTTAAAGTAATAGAAGCATTAAAACAACGTATGTTTATGGAGGAAGGAACGTAAAAGAAAAGGGTGTAGAAAATCTAATGATTGCCATGATAACTCTAAGGGGGAAGACATTAAAGTAATAGAAGCATAAAACAACGCATGTTTATGGGAAGGAACGTAAAAGAAAAGGATGTAGAAAATCTAATGATTCACATAATAACTCTGAGAGGGAAGACGTTAAAGTAATAGAAGCATAAAAACAACGCATGTTTATGGGAAGGAACGTAAAAGAAAAGGATGTAGAAAATCTAATGATTGACATAATAACTCTGAGAGGGAAGACGTTAAAGATGTTAATACTGAAACACAACACAAACTTCAAAATGTCTTAATATGCTGTTATTCTTTGGTATAATAGCAGCAACTGGGAAATTTATGTATTATTCAAACGAAGCCAACATCTAGAGGGAGGTGGTGAAGAATAATCTCCAATGAAATCAACCATCAGATCAGATCAGACTAATAAGTTTTCTGATCACTGATTCCTTATTAATGTCTAATGTTAATAAAGAGAGAGAGAGAGAGAAAGATTCCACGTTTTGGGCTGGAAATCAGAGGAAGAAAAAACACTGTAAAATCATTTCTTAAAACATTAGAAATATGTTTTATAGTTTCATAATTCTCTGTAACCTACAATTTAAAGATTGTACTAGAAAACCGCTGTTAAAGAGATTGTACATACACATATATTATATATATACATGGAGAGTGTTAGTCAGTCAATAATTAACATTTAACTGCTAAAGAAAGTTGAGAATCAAACTTGAAATGTAACTCTGCAACTCAAAATATGAAAACTAAAAGTTGATTTTGCTAATGTGATGTTTCATTTGGTGGCGTCATGGTCACCAGCATCCTTTGTGGGCATCCGGCATTCTGGCACTAGTTCAGTTTTCAAGACTGTTACAGTTAACCTTGAGTTAAATATTTCCCCGTGTTGCTTTACCTTCAACTTCAACCAAGACAGACTAGCCCTACTGGTTCAGTTTTATAAGTATTGTCCTCTTCACTGTTTCAAAAAGAAATGTAATGATTAAATATAAAGCTTACACCAATATAACTGTAGCAGTAAGGTAAAAAAAAAGAGTGTACAGAGTATATGTAGATACAGTGTATTCAAATTTTCGCCCTATATTATGTACATTGTTTGTTGGTTTTGAATTTCGCGCAAAGCTACACGAGGGCTACCTGCGCTAGCCGTCTCTAATTTAGCAGTGTAAGACTAGAGGGAAGGCAGCAAGTCATCAACACCCACCGCCAACTCTTGGGCTACTCTTTTATAAACGAATAGTGGGATTGACCTTCACATTATAACGTCCCCACGGCTGAAAGGACGAGCATGTTTGGTGGGATGGGGATTCGAACCCGCAACCCTCAGATTGCGAGTCGAGCGCCTTATCCACCTGGCCATGCCGGGCCTATTATGTACATCACTTACCGATAATATAATTTAATTACCATCCACTTACAGTCAGATTTTGTCATGACTCTTTCATGTTTATAGATAATAAAAGAAATTTCACAGTGATGGGATATGCTAATTAACTGAAACTGAGCCACACTGATGGCACCAGAGAGGCGAAAGATCCTATTCCATAAAGATTAGGTTTTCTTTATTTCACTACTTTACTTATATTTAAAGTTTGTAAATTATTTCTCCTCAATGTTTTTGCCCGCTCTTCTTCTGTCCATATTACCTTGAGTGAAATACGTTGAAGGCTAAATCGAAGTTGAACCAATAGATTACAGCTCAGACCTTCTACCACGTGCAACAAATTGTCTTGGCGCCATGCTCTGACGTGTTGTACCGCTGTAGGAAATGATAAAAGAAGAACAAGGGGGAAAGGCGACAGCGTGGGAAGGTGGGAGAGAAGATCGGGGTTTTTGAGTGCGCCAAAAAAGGGCGGGCTTTATATACAAGTTTCATATAACATTATCTCTCGAGTGATTTAGTGAGTGAAAGAAAGAAGAAATATGCGAATAGAAATCGGTAAACAACCAGATAGAAAGACAAATAGATTGCTAAGGGGAAAAAAAGCGTATTTGTCTCAGGTAACTTTTATTTTTTATCAAATACCTTAAATATAACAGTGTTTCATTTCGAAATAAATCTTAAATTCATGAACTCTTCACAAGAATTTGTGTTCCTGGTAAATCACTGGTGTGGTTAGAAAATGTTATCATGCAACACATTTAAGCACTTCAACCTCAGAAAATGTGGCCTGCTAGTCAAGACAAGAAATGAAACTGAACTTATACCTTGTTATATATTCTTGTTCTGAATCCGAATTAGATTTATATGTAGACAAGTTCATAATGTAATGAGGTAAGACCTATGTAACTGTGGGGAAGACATATATTATATATACTTTATCGAAGTAATATTACTTACAACGTCTAAAGCTGTATTATCGTGCACGAGAGATCACTATGCATCCTCTGAAGTCGTTCCACGTGCCTTGATACTGCACGAACAAGGTGGCGCCAAGGCGCTGCAGAAAATCCGGAGTTAGTTTAACAACTTTGCGATCAGAACACTTGTGTTCCTCGTGATTTTGGCGAGCTACCAGAGATAATACTACACCACGTGATCGACATTGAAATATAATACAGGACTTAGTGTGTTAAAACATTTAAGGTGTGTAGAAGTAAGAGCTTTTATTATTTATATGTTTGAGAAAAAAATCGCTATAATAAGTTCTTACATAAATGTGGCAGAATGATACATTTCAAAATGAAATGAACAATAAAAAAAATTAAAGCAAGTTAAAAAATGTTGCAAACGACTTTCATCGAAATTGTACACAATTTTCCCTAGCACGTTTCAGTTTCACACACATCCGTACAGAAAGTCACCTTTTTCATTGCTACTGGCTTCCCTTCACTAATTAGAAGCTCAACCTCATGCAATTTTGGGATTTTTCGAACTGAAAAGCGCCAGCTCTGATCATTCAAAGACTAAAATTTTGACCACTATCTTGTAGGTTGTGGATCAACATACCGAAGAAGAAGCAATGTGTTTGTTTTTCTTACAGTTCACAGTGTTTATTGAAATATTTTTTTATTCAGAAGTAAAATTTAAAACTTTAGTTTTTATGGCATTTACTGGAATAAAATGATTCCTGAAGGAGGACATCATAGAAAACAAGATAAGATTTTGTATTTGCTGATTTTGTATGCATCGTTTCTGCTAATCTCCCATAAATTAAATATTATTTAAACCATATCTAACCCCTATTTCCAGTTCCAGAAACTAAGAACATTTGTGGGACACCCTGGCCTTAATAAAAGAGGTAAATATTAATATACTTTTTTGGGAGAAAAGGCTTTGAGCACTAATTGATAATCAAATATTGAGTGATTGGCTAACGTCTCTGCTGCAAGTTCTGATGAAATTATTATAATTACAATTATAAAAAAAGTTCATGATTCCACCCATGTTGTGATTTGACACGAACCCGATTGTTGTCTGATAATTGTTTCAAAAATCGTGCCTGTAAAAAACACACATATTTATATATACGGTTATTGTATGTATGTCGAATTATTTAAAGTACACAAAAACAACTTGTTGAACTTTTCCTTTACTAAACTATTTTGTGAATGCTATTGGATTGTAAACTTCTTCCTTTGATGTTGAACTTTTCAGAATCGTCTCATCTTACCCCGAGCCATAATGTTTCTGAGTATAGATTTGCTGTTTTGCAGCCAAGCTCTTGCTACAAAGGTTATCTAGGACAATGACCTAGCTTTAACTCGTATTTCATTTTACACGTTAAGTAAATCACACGATGGGCAGCTTCTAAATATAGATTCCTAATTGTTGTGAAAAATGGGTTGTGGAAATGTAACAGCTAAAGGATTTTTCCAGCTAGTTCTACACAAAGGACATGATACAAAGGAGCCTGTAAATACACTACACATTAAAAATTTACTTAAGTAAAATAATGAGTGATGAGTTTATTTACATTTAGAGGTTGCATACGGTGCTAGGATATCAAACTTTTTTATATTTCTGTTGTTGTTTTTTCCTTTCTATTTCGAGATTGTTTTATTTCAACTGTTTAAAAGAAAAGCTTTAGTTGGTATTAACAGGGGCATAATTCTTTTAAAAAATTATAATTTCAGTTTTTGCTGCAAAACAAAGCACACAATAAATATCAAACTTAACATGGTAGCAGAGTTTAACTTCTGTTCAGGTCAGGTTAGATAGAACATGGTAGCAGAGTTTAACTTCTGTTCAGGTCAGGTTAGATAGAACATGGTAGCAGAGTTTAACTTCTGTTCAGGTCAGGTTAGATAGAACATGGTAGCAGAGTTTAACTTCTGTTCAGATCAGGTTAGATAGAACATGGTAGCAGGACCTGAACAGAAGTTAAACTATGTTCTATCTAACCTGACCTGAACAGAAGTTAAACTCTGCTAACATGTTCTATCTAACTTGGTAGCAGAGTTTAACTTCTGTTCAGATCAGGTTAGATAGAACATGATAGCAATTTTCAACATCTCTTTGGATCAAACTTAGCATGATAGTAATATTTAAGTTCTATTTAATACGATAATAATTTTGAATTTGTTTTTCAGTCAAACTTAACATTATAGTAATTTTCAAGTTCTGATTAAGTCAAATTTAACATGATAGACATTTGAAGTTCTGTTCAGGTCAAACTTAATGTGTGAGTAATTTTCAAGTTCTATACGGGTAAAACGTAACTTTATAGTAAATTTCAAATTCTCGTCGGGTCAAAATTAACATGATAGCCATTTCAAGTTCTATTAAAGAAATGTATATCTGTATAATAATTCTATAGTTTTGTTCAGGTTAGACGTAACTCGATACTAATTTTAAAGTTCTATTTACTTGAAATGTAACGTTTATAGTAATTTTCAAGTCAGATCAAACTTAGCGTGATAATAATTTTTAAGTTCTATACAGATCGAACTTAACACGATAGTAATTTTGAAGTGGTGTTTTGGTCAAACTTACATTATAGAAATTTTACGTTCTGTTTAGGTCAAACATAACCTGATAGCAATTTTTCACTTCAGTCCATGTTAAACTAAATGTGATAGTAACTTGCGAGTTCTATTCAGATCAAACTTAATGTTTAAGCAACTTTCAAGTTATCTACAGTTCAAACTTAAAGTGATAGTAATTTTCTAGTTCTATTAAAGTCAAACTTAACATGATATTAATTTTGCAGTACTGTTAAATCAAACATAACCTAATAGTGATTTTCAATTTCTTTTTAGGTCGAACTTAATTTTATAGTAAATTTCAAGGTTTTTTAGTTCAAACTTGATTTCATAGTAACTTTCAACTTCTGGTCAGGTCAAATGTAACATGAAAACCATTACAAGTTTATAGTAATTATCAAGATCTCTTCAGATGAAACTTAGCGTGATAGAAATACTTAAATTATCCTCAAGTCAAACTTAAAACAATAGTACTTTTTCAAGTTCTGTTCAAGTCAAAGTTAATGTGATATTAATTTTCAAGTCTACTTAAGTCAAAGTTAACGTGATATTAATTTTCAAGTCTACTTAAGTCAAAGTTAAGTGATATTAATTTTCAAGTCTACTTAAGTCAAAGTTAAGTGATATTAATTTTCAAGTCAACTTAAGTCAAATTAACGTGATATTAATTTTCAAGTCTACTTAAGTCAAAGTTAAAGTGATATTAATTTCCAAGTCTACTTAAGTCAAATTTAACGTGATATTAATTTTCAAGTCTACTTAAGTCAAAGTTAAAGTGATATTAATTTTCAAGTCTACTTAAGTCAAATTTAACGTGATATTAATTTTCAAGTCTACTTAAGTCAAAGTTAATATGATATTAATTTTCAAGTCTACTTAAGTCAAAGCTAATGTGATATTAATTTTCAAGTCTACTTAAGTCAAATTTAACGTGATATTAATTTTCAAGTCTACTTAAGTGAAAGTTAACGTGATATTAATTTTCAAGTTCTGTTCAAGTAAATGTTAATGTGAAAGTTAACGTGATATTAATTTTCAAGTTCTGTTCAAGTAAATGTTAATGTGAATGTTAACGTGATATTAATTTTCAAGTTCTGTTCAAGTAAATGTTAATGTGAAAGTTAACATGATATTAATTTTCAAGTTCTGTTCAAGTAAATGTTAATGTGAAAGTGGTTTTCAAGTGTGTGTTTTTTTCTGGTTAAACTTAGCGTAATAGAAAGTATCATTTTACATTCATCTCAAACTTAACACGATTACAATTTTCTAGTCATTTTTAATTAAAACTTATCATGATAGTAATTTTCAGGTTCTGTCTCGGTCAAACATAACGTGGTAGTAATTTTACATTTGTGGCCTGATCAAACTTAACGTGATAATAGCTTTAAATTTGTGGTCAGGTCAAATTTAACGTGATAATAATTGTCTGTTCAGTTCAAGTCAAACTTAACGTGATAGAAATCGTTTCAAGTTCTTTTCAGGTTAACATAACAGTATATTAATTTTCAAGTTCTGCTGAGAACAATTCTACCTGAGAACAATTCTCTAGTTCTCTCAATGTCATGCTTAATAATATGGTAATGTTCTAGTTTGGTTCAGGCCAAACTTAATAATATGGTAATGTTCTAGTTTGGTTCAGGCCAAATATAATTTTACAGCAATTTTTTAGTTTTGTCCATGTCAAACTTAACATTATGCTGACTTACAAGTTATGTTCAGTTTAAACTCAACGCGATAGAAGTTCATAAGCTCAATTTAAGTTAGATGTAGCATAGTAATCATTTTCAAGATCTGTTAAGGTCAAACTCATTTTAGTTCTGATGTTTCGTGATTACAATTTTCAAGTTGCTTTCAGGTCAAACCTAACGATATAGTAATTTTCAACTCTTGTTCACGTCAAATGTAATATTATAGAAATACAGAAATTCTGTTCAGGTCAAACTTAACATGATTGTAATTTTCAAGCTCTGTTCAGTTGAAACTGATTGTGACAGTAATTTTCAATTTCGGTTCAGATAAAACTTAGCGTTATAACAATTTCTCAGGTTTCTTTAAGGTCAAAATTAACTTTAAAAAATTTAAAGATTTTATTTAGGTTAAACTTAACTTTAAGAGTAATTTTCAAGATCTATCCATATCAAACTTAGCGTGATAGTCATTGTTGAGTTATATTAAAGTCATATTTGATAGTAGTTTTTCGGTCAGGTCAAATTTAACATTATAGTCGTTTTAATATTATGTTCAGGTCAAAGTTAACTTTATAATATCATTCAAGTTCTTTTCAGATCAAACTTAATGATTTTAGCAATATTCAACATCTCAGATTAAATTATATTTAGGTCAAATGTAGCATGATTAAGTTATATTCAGATCAAATATAGCATGATTAACTTATATTCAGGTCAAATTTAGCACGATTCAGTTGTATTCAGATGACTATTAGCATGATTAAATTATATTCAGATCAAATTTAGCATGATCCAGTTATATTCAGGTCATGTTTAACATGATTAAGTTATATTCAGGTCAAATTTAGCATGGTTGAGTTGTATTCAAGTCAAATTTAACACGATTAAGTTACATTCAGGTAAAATTTAACATGATTAAATTATATTCAGATCGAATTTAGCATGAGTAAGTTATATTCAGGTCATATTTAACATGATTAAGTTATATTCAGGTCAGATTTAGCATTATTAATTTGTATTCAGATCAACTTTAACACCATTAAGTTATATTCAGGTCAAATTTAACATGATTAAGTTATATTTAGGTGACATTTAGCATGATTAATTTATATTCAGATCAAATTTAGCATGATTAACTTGTATTCAGATCAAATTTAGCAT
>NW_013674897.1:23253-25012 GCF_000517525.1 Limulus polyphemus
GTATTCAGATCACATTTAGCATGATTAAATTAAATTCAGATCAAATATAATATGATTAAGTTATATTCAGGTCAAATTTAGCATAATTAAGTTGTATTCAGATCACATTTAGCATGATTAAATTAAATTCAGATCAAATATAATATGATTAAGTTATATTCAGGTCAAATTTAGCATAATTAAGTTGTATTCAGATCACATTTAGCATGATTAAATTATATTCAGATCAAATTTAGTATGATTAAGTTATATTTAGGCCAAATTTAGCACGATTAATTTGTATTGAGATCAGATTTAGCATGATTAAATTATATTCAGATCAAATATAATATGATTAAGTTATATTCAGGTCAAATGTAACACGATTAAGTTATATTCAGTTCAAATTTAGCATGATTAAGTTGTATTCAGATAACATTTACATTACAAAATTATATTCAGATCAAATTTCACTTGATTAAGTTATATTCAGGTCAAATTTAACATGATTAAGTTATATTCAGTTCAAATTTAGTATGATTAAATTATATGCAGGTCAAATTTAGTATGATTAAGTTATATTTAGGTCAGATTTAGCATGACCAATTTGTATTCAGATCACGGTTTGCATGACTAAATTATATTCAGATCAATTTTAATATGATTAAGTTATATTCAGGTCAAATTTAGCATGATTAAGTTATATTCAGGTTAAATTTAGCATTCTTCAGTTGTATTCAGATCACATTTAGCATGATTATATTATATTCAGGTAAAATTTAGCATGATTAAGTTATATTCAAGTAAAATTTAATATGATTAAGTTATATTCAGGTCAAATTTAGCATCTTTAATTATATTCAGTTCAAATTTAATATGATTAAGTTATATTCAGATTACATTTAGCATGATTAAATTATATTCAGATAAACTTTAACATGATTAAATTATAATCCGATCAAATTTAGCATGATTAAGTTACATTAGGTCAATTTTAGCATGATTAAGTTATATTCAGTTCAAATTTATAATGATTAAATTATATTCAAATCAACTTTAACATGATTAAGTTATATCCAGATCAAAATTAAGCATTATTAAGTTATATTCAGGTCAAATTTAACATGATTAAATTATATTCAGTTCAAATTTAGCATAGTTAAGTTGTATTCAGTTAAAATTTAACATGAATAAGTTATATTCATGTTATATTTAGTAAGGTTAAGTTGTATTCAGATCACATTTAGCATGATTTAGTTGTATTCAGATCATATTTAGCATGATTATTTTATATTTAGGTCAAATTTAGTATGATTAAGTTAAATTTAGGTCAGATTTAGCATGATTCAATTATTTTCAGATCAAATTTAATATGATTAACTTATATTCAGTTCAAATTTAGCATGATTAAGTTGTATTCAGATCACACTTAGCATGACTAAATTATATTCAGTTCAAATTTAGCATGATTAATTTGTATTCTCATCACATTTAGCATGATTAAATTATATTCAGGTCAAATTTAGCTTGATTAAGTTATATATTTAGGTCAAATTTAACATGATTAAATTATATTCAGGTCAAATTTAACACGATTATGTTACATTCAGGTCAAATTTAACATGATTAAATTATATTCAAACCAAATTTAGCATGATTAAGTTATATTCAGGTTCAAATTTAACACGATTAAGTGATATTCAGGTCAAATTTACCACGATTAAATTATATTCAGATCACATTAGCATGTTTGAATTATATTCAGATCAACTTTAACATG